>NC_084738.1:75108305-75168305 GCF_033978785.1 Entelurus aequoreus | reverse complement strand
CGAAGGCCATTTATCAACAACACCCAGAAACGCCGCCGGCTTCGCTGGGCCCGAGCTCATCTAAGATGGACTGATGCAAAGCGTAAAAGTGTTCTGTGGTCTGACGAGTCCACATTTCAACTGGTTTTTGGAAACTATGGACGTCGTGTCCTCCGGACCAAGGAGGAAAAGAACCATCCAGAGTTTTTTAGGCGCAAAGTGTGAAAGGCAGCATGTGTGATGGTATGGGGGTGTATTAGTGCCCAAGGCATGGGTAACTTACACATCTGTGAAGGCACCATTAATGCTGAAAGGTACATACAGGTTTTGGAGCAACATATGTTGCCATCCAAGCAACGTCTTTTTCATGGACGCCCCTGCTTATTTCAGCAAGACAATGCCAAGCCACATTCTGCACGTGTTACAACAGCTTCGTAGCAAAAGAGTGCGGGTACTACACTGGCCTGCCCTAATTCAGAGGCTGGATTAATTGTTTTCATCTTTTTACCTGAAGTGTCAAAAAAAAAAAAATTTTTTTTAAAATGATCCCCTTCAGCAACGGAAGATGAAAGTGAGGATTCTTACACTTCATTAAATCCATTGAATTCTTTCTGTGGCTGTCATATTGTGTACAGAGGACGTCATTGACGGTCAGCGGGTTACACAAATGCCAAGGATGACATTCAGACAAAAATAAACTTTGTGAGCGTTTGCAGGTCAGCCCAGGAACTTATTTTTGCTCTTGTGCGTGTTTAACCTGTCCTAAAAATGATTCGTTTGACGAGAGTCGAGAGTGCAAGGCTGCGGATTGTGAGTAGCAGTAAGAGATTTTTTATATATTAACAAGACATCACATGTTTGTCTTTCTATTATTCTTACATTTAAAAACCTTGGCTGAAAACATTTTTCCTTTTCACGCTCGCCTCCAACACAATATTGCGCTTTTATGACCTCGATGAGGTTTTTCTTTGATTGTTGAATTCATACAACTACGAACAATGCCCGATTTCTTGCAGCCGTGTCCTCAAAATGTTTCAACTTACACACAACTTTGCACAGGTGTGAAAAAAGAGGCCCGGACAGAGAACACATTTGCCATTATTGTTGGGGAAAATACAGGACATGTGCAAAAAAATAAATAAATAAAAAACCCAGACTTGCTTGTTCATGCACCTCATTTGGTGTGGCCGGTTTATTGGTGTGTAATGAGGAAGTGCTTTGTTGTCATTTTAGCCTGCTTGTAGCAGTGTTGTGTTTTAGGGCTGCTATTGGCCTCTTAAAGTTGACAATAAAAGTTAAAAAGAACGTCCCGAGTTGTTGTTCTTGTTGTTCGAATTGTTCTTGTAGTAAAGTTTGACTTTTACTAGACTATTTTTGTGAAGAAGAAACGTTACTTTTACTTTGACTAAATTAAACATTTAAGTGTTTCTGTTTGTTTTACATTTTTCAAATTAATTAATTCATAACTGAGTATTTTTTTTATTTTTTTTTTTAAGAAACTAACTAACTCAACTTTGTTTATATTTTAAGTATATATTTAATTTTTATTTTGAGAACTTCTAATGTTTTAGATCAGGGGTGTCTAAACTTTTTCCACCAAGGGCCGCTTATTGAAAAGTCATTAATGGAGGGACCATTTTAATATTGTTATTATTATTATTATTATTATTTTAAAGAAGCAAAGAACAGAGATATATATTTAAAGACAAAACTTTGTGTTATAGGTGACTAAGTATATTATTATTAATTATCAGTTTAACAATTTCAGCTTTTTCTCATTACATTCCAAATTATTGCTCTTTTATAGTTAAGCGTTGTGTGTTGTTTTTTTTCCTTTTTATTTTATAAGTAGCTCTTATCGATTAGTTACTTTCATGCTTTTATTATTTTATTATTTTTTTATATATATATTGTTTGACAAAAACATTTTTAGTCAAAGGGCTGCTGTTTTAAAGAAGCACAAAACAAATATATATATATATATATATATATATATATATATATATATATATATATATACATATATATATATTCAAAGACAAAACGTTGTGTTATAAGTGACTAAGTATATTATTATTGATTATTAGTTTAACAATTTCAGCTTTTTTTCATTACATAGTTACATTTTTAGTGTTGTTTTTTTTTTCCTTTTTATTTTATAAGTAGCTCTTATCGATTAATTATTTTCATGCTTTTATTATTTTATTATTTTTTTATATATATATTGTTTGACAAAAACATTTTTAGTCAAAGGGCTGCTGTTGGTGTCTTAAAATTGACAATAAAAGTTAAAAAGAACGTCAGACTTTGTGCCATCATTGAACCGAGTTTCGGTACCCATCCCGGGTCTGGACAGAGTGTTAAGCCAGACAAGAGATGAGTATTAACCGGCTACATTTATCTAAGTAATTTTTTGGATACATTTTTCTTGTTAGTAAAGTTTTACTTTTACTCGAGTATTTTTGTAAAGAAGAAACGTTACTTTTACTTGGACGAAATAAAACATTTAAGTGTTGATGTTTGTTGTAGTTTTTCAAATGACTTTTAATTCATAACTTAGTATTATTTTATTTTTTAACAAACTAACTAACTAAACTTTGTTAATATTTTAAGTATATATATTATTATTTTGAGAGCTTCTAATATTTTAGATCAGGGGTGTCTAAATATATATATATATATATATATATATATATATATATATATATATATATATATATATATATATATATATATATATATATATATATATATATATATATATTGAAAGACAAAACGTTGTGTTATAAGGGACTAAGTATATTATTATTGATTATTAGTTTAACAATTTCAGCTTTTTCTCATTACATTCCAAATTGTTGCTCTTTAATAGTTAAACGTTTTGTGTTTTTTTTTTTTCCTTTTTATTTTATAAGTAGCTCTTATCGATTAATTATTTTCATGCTTTTATTATTTTTTTATATATATATATTGTTTGAAAAAAGCATTTTTAGTCAAAGGGCTGCTGTTGGTGTCTTAAAATTGACAATATAAGTTAAAAAAAACGTCAGACTTTGTGCCATCATGGAACCGAGTTTCGGTACCCATCCCGGGTCTGGACAGAGTGTTAAGCCAGACAAGAGATGAGTATTAACGGGCTACATTTATCTAAGTAAGTTTTTGGATAAATTGTTCTTGTTATTAAAGTTTTACTTTTACTCGAGTATTTTTGTAAAGAAGAAACGTTACTTTTACTTGGACTAAATAAAACATTTAAGCGTTGATGTTTGTTGTAGTTTTTCAAATGACTTTTAATTCAAAACTTAGTATTATTTTATTTTTTAACAAACTAACTAACTAGCTTACTGAAAAGTCATGAATGGAGGGGCCATTTTAATATAATAATTATTATTTTTTTTTTAAAGAAGCACAAAACAAATATATATATATATATATATATATATATATATATATATATATATATATATATATATGTATATATGTATATATATATATATATATATATATATATATATAATATATATATATATATATATATATATATATATATTCAAAGACAAAATGTTGTGTTATAAGTGACTAAGTATATTATTATTGAGTATTAGTTTGACAATTTCAGCTTTTTCTCATTACATAGTTACATTTTTAGTGTTGTTTTTTTTCCCTTTTTATTTTATAAGTAGCTCTTATCGATTCATTATTTTCATGCTTTTATTATTTTATTTTATTTTTTTAATATTGTTTGAAAAAAGCATTTTTAGACTTAGGGCTGCTGTTGTTGTCTTAAAAATTGACAATAAAAGATAAAAAGAACATCAGACTTTGTGCCATCATGGAGCCGAGTTTCGGTACCCATCCCGGGTCTGGACAGAGTGTTAAGCCAGACAGGCTTCATAGCTTACCAATGTCCTACTAAAACATTTTGATCGATTTTTGAGCGCCGTGTGTAATGTTCTATATTTTCAATGGAACATATCACATTTTGGTGTTGTTTACTTGAGTCATATTGCAGTCTACACAGTACTCTTATGTGTGACTGCCATCTACTGGTCACACTTATCATTACACCACATACCAAATAAAATACCTTCGAGGTCGGTAAGCAAAACCAAAATTATTCCGTACATTAGGCGCACTGTTGAGTTTCGAGGAAAAAAAAGGATTTTAGGTGCGCCTTACAGTCCGGAAAATACAGTAATTATTTGGATGATCACTTTTTACTTTTACCTGAGTCACATTACCCGAAAGTACCGGTACTATTACTTGAAATTTGGACCAGACTAGAGAGACTAAATAGAAAAACGTTAAAAGTTCCAGAAACTAAAAACAAAGTTAAACCACGTCTTACACTCGGCGACATGTGTCAGGTTCAAACACTGATGACATCTATTAAACAAGATAAGAAGCAAAGAATCAAACAGAGACAGAATTCAATTTGGCTCAAGTGAGGAGAAACGTGTCGACCTGCAACCTCTTACAGTGTCACCCACGCTCTGGCGAAAGATTGTACTCCTCTTATTTTACTTTCTCCGACCTCATGACCATAGCTGTTTCTAAAGGACAAAGGTCGTAAACAGTTCAAAGAAAAGGTCGTAAACAAGTTAAAAAAGACGTTTGTAAAACAGTTGAAAAATGAGGTTAAAAAAAAGGTCGCCTGGAAATTGGGCAGATCCTGCCTTCTTTGTAGTCCTTGGGTCAAAACAACATCCTCCTGTTGATTACCATAAATGAAATAAAACATGAACACCTTCATCTTGCTTTATTATATACAAGATAAAACACATAATGTAATAAAAAAGACAAATATGACAAAAAAATAAGAAACAAATGTGAAAAACTCAGTATACTGTTTTCCCCACATTTTTTAGATGTATCTATTTATTTGATTTCTCTTTTTGTTTTATTATATACAAGATAAAACACATAATGTAATAAAAAAGAGAAATATGACAAAAAAATAAGAAACAAATGTGAAAAACTCAGTATACTGTTTTCCCCACATTTTTTTAGATGTATCTATTTATTTGATTTCTCTTTTTGTTTTATTATATACAAGATAAAACACATAATGTAATAATCATCTTGCTTCCCCCTACACAAGGGAGTTTTACGAGTCTTCTTCTTGGTAGGTTCCAAAGACAGCTTTTGCTTCTCACTCAAATGTAACACAAAGTTTTAGTGATAACTTAGAAACAATTATTCTAACAACATGTTCTGAGCGAGGATACTGTACCACCTTCAACTGCTTGATGGAAAAGCACCAAAATGGAGTCGCTGACGTCTCTTAAAGATCTCTTAATTCCCTCTGACATTAAGGATAATTGCTATCAAGCATTCTCTCTTTCCCTTTTAAAGGAAATGTCAGTCATCATTAGCATACTCATTTATCCAGTCTTCCCCGCCGTCCACAATAGCCGCCCGCCGACCGGCCGGCCGGCTCCCCCGGGCCCTGGGCCGACCCCTTCAAGGGGGGTGGGGGTTATCGGCGCTCTTATGAAAAATGACTCCTTAAGAAACCCGATGTGACACGTTATCTCAATATTAAGGGGAGTGGGAGGGAATACTAAGTTTGCCTTGCTAATGGAGGTGCGAGAGAGGCTACGGAGCTGCCAAGTCAAGTTAAATGCCGCCGTCAATCCCCCGAAGACCACGTCTCACCTGGGTCAAGGCGGGCTATTTATAGAGGCATCGGCGTCTAGACCTGATGGGCCGGGTCGTCAAAACAAAGAAAAAACGACCTGATGACTAAAGTCAGCCCTGCCAACTCTTCCGGAAGAGTATATTTATACAGTCGCGATCAAAAGTTGACATACACTTGTAAAGAACATAAAGTCATGGCTGTCTTGAGTTTCCAATCATTTACATTTTTTTGTGATAAGAGTTATTAGAGCACATACTTGTTGGTCACAGAAAACATTCCTGAAGTTTGCCTCTTTTATGAATTTATTATGGCTCTACTGAAAATAAGACCACATCTGCTGGATCAAAAGTTAAAGTTAAAAGTTAAAGTAGCAATGATTGTCACACACACACCAGGTGTGGCGAAATTATTCTCTGCATTTGACCCATCACCCTTGATCAACCCCTGGGAGGTGAGGGGAGCAGTGAGCTGCAGCGGTGGCTGCGCCCAGGAATCATTTTTGGTGATTTAACCCCCAATTCCAACCCTTGATGCTGAGTGCCAAGCAGGGAGGTAACGGGTCCCATTTTTATAGTCTTTGGTATGACTCGGCCGGGCTTTGAATTCACAACCTACCGATCGGGACTGGACTCTCCCTATTATGTTAGATCCACTATGGACTGGACTCTCACTATTATGTTAGATCCACTATGGACTGGACTCTCACACTATTATGTTAGATCTGCTATGGACTGGACTCTCAAACTATTATGTTAAATCCACTATGGACTGGACTCTCACACTATTATGTTAGATCCACTATGGACTGGACTCTCACTATTATGTTAGATCCACTATGGACTGGACTCTCACACTATTATGTTAGATCCACTATGGACTGGACTCTCACACTATTATGTTAGATCCACTATGGACTGGACTCTCACACTATTATGTTAGATCTGCTATGGACTGGACTCTCAAACTATTATGTTAGATCCACTATGGACTAGACTCTCACAATATTATATTGGATCCACTACGGACTGGACTCTCACACTATTATGTTAGATCTGCTATGGACTGGACTCTCAAACTATTATGTTAAATCCACTATGGACTAGACTCTCACAATATTATATTGGATCCACTATGGACTGGACTCTCACTATTATGTTATATCCACTATGGACTGGACTCTCACTATTATGCTAGATCCACTATGGACTGGACTCTCACACAGCCCTTTGAGACACTTGTGATTTAGGGCTATATAAATAAACATTGATTGATTGATTGATTGATTGACTATTATGTTAGATCCACTATGGACTGGACTCTCACACTATTATGTTAGATCCACTATGGACTGGACTCTCACACTATTATGTTAGATCCACTATGGACTGGACTCTCACACTATTATGTTAGATCCACTATGGACTGGACTCTCACAATATTATGCTAGATTAACTATGGACTGGACTCTCACACTATTATGTTAGATCCACTATGGACTGGACTCTCACACTATTATGTTAGATCCACTATGGACTGGACTCTCACACTATTATGTTAGATCCAATATGGACTGGACTCTCACAATATTATGTTAGATCCACTATGGACTGAACTCTCACACTATTATGTTAGATCCACTATGGACTGGACTCTCACACTATTATGTTAGATCCACTATGGACTGGACTCTCACAATATTATGCTAGATCCACTCGACGTCCATTGTACCGGTCGCCCTAGGGGAGGGGCTGGGGGGTCCCCACATCTGCGATCCTCTCCAAGGTTTCTCATTGTCCCATTGGGTTGAGTTTTTCCTTGCCCTGATGTGGGATCTGAACCGAGGATGTCGTTGTGGCTTGTGCAGCCCTTTGAGACACTTGTTATTTAGGGCTATATGAATAAACATTGATTGATTGGTTCCACAGGCTCCGCCCTCAGTCCCGCCTTGAAGACCGGCTCCCTCACCGTCAATCTCGGACCTTTCTGAGGAACGTCGGTCGGCATTTGCACACCTGAGGAACCCCCCTCCCCCCCCCCCCCCCCCCGACCACCTCCTGGAATGTCAATGTTGGTCCACCAGGAGAAGTCAGGAGCCAAAGGCCACCAAACCGGCTTACAGAGCATCTTTCTGAATAGCAAGTAAGGACATCTGGTGATGTGCCGCTTCTCCCCGGGGGATGAAACGGCGCCGGAGGATCGCTTGAGCACGGAGAAAAGGAAAAAGGAAGCCGGCTGAAGTCGACGCCGAAGATAAGAAGAAGAATTAGCAGTTCATTTGCGGCGGGATTAATCTGTTTCCAGCACGGAAATCAAAGCGCCCCAAAAAAAGCGTGTCACTGTCGCCGCTATCTGGCGTCCCCAGATATTTGCAGGTCACTCCGGAGGAGGGGATTTTTTAATTTGGTCACGCCGATGACGGCGGCGCTCAAAGGGAGCCTTTGTGGCGGCGAGGGGTTGGGGAAAAATGGCATCCGTCGTCCCGGGAGGAACACCGACCGGCGCACAACAGCGGCGGCGTAACCTCGGCGAGGGATTGTTCTTTTTAATCGCGGATCATTAATGCGCTGCCATTTAAAAAATGCCTCGGCGTTCCCGGGGAACGTGGAGAAGGTGACATTTAGAAAGACCACCCCCCCACGCCGACGCCAAAACGTTGTTTTTTTTGCAAGTTGCTGAAATGAATTCGCTGATGAGCCGCCTTGAGATATGAGCGGCACAAAGATACCGCGGAGGGGGGGGGGGGGGGGGGGGTGGGGGGGTGGGGGGGGGGGGTCGTTACAAATATGGTAAGGTTGCGACGAAACAGGTCGAGTTTTTGTCCCGCCTTGATCGGCGCTCTTCACGCGGCGTCACGCACCGACCTCAAACAATACATGCAGTGTGTTTGTCATGTATGAGGCGAGGCTGCAGGTATTGCAGCCTCGCCTCATACATGACAAACACACTTCTGTCTTCTCCCCGTGGGGGGCGCTGACAAATAGCATTTCTCCACACGCTTTTTCCTGCCTCTCAATGTCAAAGAGTCGCCGCTCTTCCGACTACAGCGGGCCGTCATCAGGTTGCGGCGTCACGGCGTCCATGTCGGACTATAAGTGTTAGAATAATTGTATCTAAGGCTTGGTTCACACCAACGGCGCTTGCCGCGCTTTAAAGCGGCGAGCAAAGCGCCGTCATTTTTGTCGATTTTTCCACGAATATCCCGATCTCCGAAGTAATGTTATGCTTTGATACGTTCCGATACGAATTCTTTCCCGCTTTGTTACCGTTCCTCACAATTCGATGCCGCTTTGATACGCTTTAAATCACGCTTTGATACGTTTTATTACGCTTTATTGAACTTTATTACACTTTGATGCGATTATTATTTTGTGAATTTGATGAATAAATTGCGTGCGCACACATAATATAATAAAAAAGGGAAATATGACAAAAAAATAAGAAAAAAATGTGAAAAACTCAGTATACTGTTTTCCCCACATTTTTTAGATGTATCTATTTATTTGATTTCTCTTTTTGTTTTATTATATACAAGATAAAACACATAATGTAATAAGAAATATGACAAAAAAATAAGAAAAAAATGTGAAAAACTCAGTATACTAAGTTTTCCCCACATTTTTTAGATTTATCTATTTATTTGATTTCTCTTTTTGTTTTATTATATACAAGATAAAACACATAATGTAATAAAAAAGAGAAATATGACAAAAAAATAAGAAACAAATGTGAAAAACTCAGTATACTGTTTTCCCCACATTTTTTTTAGATTGATCTATTTATTTGATTTCTCTTTTTGTTTTATTATATACAAGATAAAACACATAATGTAATAAAAAAGAGAAATATGACAAAAAAATAAGAAAAAAATAAGAAAAACTCAGTATACTGTTTTCCCCACATTTTTTAGATTGATCTATTTATTTGATTTCTGTTTTTGTTTTATTATATACAAGATAAAACACATAATGTAATAAAAAAGAGAAATATGACAAAAAAATAAGAAACAAATGTGAAAAACTCAGTATACTGTTTTCCCCACATTTTTTAGATTTATCTATTTATTTGATTTCTCTTTTTGTTTTATTATATACAAGATAAAACACATAATGTAATAAAAAAGAGAAATATGACAAAAAAATAAGAAACAAATGTGAAAAACTCAGTATACTGTTTTTCCCACATTTTTTAGATGTATCTATTTATTTGATTTCTCTTTTTGCTTTATTATATACAAGATAAAACACATAATGTAATAAAAAAGAGAAATATGACCAAAAAATAAGAAAAAAATGTGAAAAACTCAGTATACTGTTTTCCCCACATTTTTTTTAGATTTATCTATTTATTTGATTTCTCTTTTTGTTTTATTATATACAAGATAAAACACATAATGTAATAAAAAAGAGAAATATGACAAAAAAATAAGAAACAAATGTGAAAAACTCAGTATACTGTTTCCCCCACATTTTTTAGATTTATCTATTTATTTGATTTCTCTTTTTGTTTTATTATATACAAGATAAAACACATAATGTAATAAGAAATATGACAAAAAAATAAGAAAAAAATGTGAAAAACTCAGTATACTAAGTTTTCCCCACATTTTTTAGATTTATCTATTTATTTGATTTCTCTTTTTGTTTTATTATGTACAAGATAAAACACATAATGTAATAAAAAAGAGAAATATGACAAAAAAATAAGAAAAAAATGTGAAAAACTCAGTATACTGTTTTCCCCACATTTTTTAGATTTATCTATTTATTTGATTTCTCTTTTTGTTTTATTACATACAAGATAAAACACATAATGTAATAAAAAAGAGAAATATGACAAAAAATAAGAAAAACATGTGAAAAACTCAGTATACTGTTTTCCCACATTTTTTAGATTTATCTATTTATTTGATTTCTCTTTTTGTTTTATTATATACAAGATAAAACACATAATGTAATAAAAAAGAGAAATATGACCAAAAAATAAGAAACAAATGTGAAAAACTCAGTATACTGTTTTCCCCACATTTTTTAGATTTATCTATTTATTTGATTTCTCTTTTTGTTTTATTATATACAAGATAAAACACACAATGTAATAAAAAAGAGAAATATGATAAACAAATAAGTAAAACAAAATGTGAAAAACTCAGTATACTGTTTTCCACACATTTTTTATATTAATTTATTTTTTCAATTTCTCTTTTTTTTGCGTTATATTATGTTTTATATCTTCATTTCTTTTATTTCTTTGTCATCTTAATAAATATCTATCTTTCATTTCTTATGCTAGTTGACAATAATAAAAGGCATTTCTTTTAAACGTAACATATTCTCTTTATTATTAAGGAAGATGTTATCAACATGTACAGCAAGCAACAAACTTGACCGCTTTGAGTCAAGCTTTGCTGAGCTTTGTTACGCTCTCTGCGCTTTATTCCATTCTTGACAGAACGCCGAATTTTTTAAAACCGTTTTAAAAAATTTGGCGATCTTGCCGCATGTCCCGCTTCACTACAAGCTTTCCCACGATCTATTACGACCCTCACGCTTTAATCACGCTTTGTTACGCTTTAACGCCGCTTTGCATGCCGCTTTGCATGCCGCTTTGCATGCCGCTTTGCATGCCGCTTTGCATGCCGCTTTAAAGCGTCGTCAAAGCGCCGTTGGTGTGAACCTAGCATAAGTTATCACAAAAACTTTGTGTTGAAATGAGTTTCCGGTGAGAAGACCAAAAGCTGTCTTTGAACCTACCAAGAAGAAGGCTTGTAAAACTCCACTGTGTAGGGGGGAAGCAACATGAAGGTGTTCTGTTTCTTTCATGTATTGTTATCATCAGAAAGATACTGTCTGACCCAAGAACTACAAAAGCGAAATGGAAGCAGGAGCAGACTCCCCTCCAGGCACCGCTTCTTTGAACTGTTTTATGACCTTTTCTGTGAACTGTTTATGACCCTCGTCCCTTAGAAGCAGCTGTTGCCATGTGGTCTGAGAAAGTCCAAATAAAGGAGGGGCTAAGTGTCTGATCGAGAGAAGGTAAAAAGAGGTGCTTTTTACCCTCTTTCGATTTGGTACTTCGAAAAAATCCAAGAATTTTTTTTTTTTTTCCGTTTTTTTTTTTTTAGTGTCTGATCGAGAGAAGGTAAAAAGAGGTGCTTTTTACCCTCTTTCGATTTGGTACTTAGAAAAAATCCAAGACATTTTTTTTTCTAAGTGCCAGATCGAGAGAAGGTAAAAAGAGGTGCTTTTTACCCTCTTTCGATTTGGTACTTAGAAAAAATCCAAGAACATTTTTTTTTTTCTAAGTGCCAGATCGAGAGAAGGTAAAAAGAGGTGCTTTTTTTACCTTCTTTCGATTTGATACTTAGAAAAAATCCAATAATTTTTTTTTTTCTCCATTTTTTTTCTAAGTGCCAGATCGAGAGAAGGTAAAAAGAGGTGCTTTTTACCTTCTTTCGATTTGGTACTTAGAAAAAATCCAAGAATTTTTTTTTTCTTCTTCTAAGTGCCAGATCGAGAGAAGGTAAAAAGAGGTGCTTTTTACCTTCTTTCGATTTGGTACTTAGAAAAAATCCAAGAATTATTATTTTTTTTCTAAGTGCCAGATCGAGAGAAGGTAAAAAGAGGTGCTTTTTACTTTCTTTCGATTTGTTACATAGAAAAAATCCAAGAATTTTTTTTTTTTTCTCCGTTTTTTTTCCAAGTGCCGGAGCGTGCTGGAGACTGTACAGGAGTACAGACCAGACGTTTCTCCTCAATTGAGCCAAATTTAATTCTGTCTCTGTTTGATTCTTTGCTGATTCTTGTCCTGTTTAATAGATGTCATCAGTATTTGAACCTGACTTTAAGGCGCACTTAAAATCCTTTCATTTTCTCAAAAAAACGACGGTGCGCCTTATAACCCGGTGCGCCTAATGTACGGTTGTGCTTACCGACCTCAAAGCTATTTTATTTGGTACATGGTGTAATGATAAGTGTGACCAGTAGATGGCAGTCACACATAAGAGATAAGTTAAAAAAGTTAAAGTACCAATGGTTGTCACACACACACTAGGTGTGGTAAAATTATTCTCTGCATTTGACCCATCACCCTTGATCACCCCCTGGGAGGTGAGGGGAGCAGTGAGCGGCACCGGTGGCCACGCCCAGGAATCATTTTTGCTGATTTAACCCCCAATTCCAACCCTTGATGCTGAGTGCCAAGCAGGGAGGTAATGGCTCCCATTTTTATAGTCTTTGGTATGACACGACCAGGGTTTGAACTCACAACCTACCCATCTCAGGTACGTGTAGACTGCAATATGACACAAGTAAACGGCACCAAAACTTTATGTGTGAGTAATATGCAACTGCAATTATTTGATACTCGTTTCCATGGGCAAATGTGCTGTTTTGATATTGTTCAACAAAGGACACTTTGTTAGAATTCTATTCAAAACGTGAACCCCAGATGCAGAGGCGGCAGGCAGAGAGCGTTTAAAAAGAGTCTTTAATTTCCAACAAGTGCAAAATTGCAAACTTAGGCAGCTGAGCAAAGGGAGAGAGTAACACCTACCAGAAAGACAAAGGAAAAATAAGCTAATACGTTGAAAAATGTGGGAATTGTGCCACTTGGTAAAATGTCCCATTCACTTCAATGGGAACTTCCTGGAAATTTGGGAATTTTGTGAAAAGCGGGATTTATTTTGAAAATGATTAGGAGCATGAATGTCCTGAATGAGCTGAATTGGTTGGTGTTGGATTTGTTTAAATCGGTCACAAAATGTTGAATTAGTAACAGTTTTTTAATTGACAAATGGTATTACAGAATTTCAGGAAAACCTGGAATTTTTCAAGTTCCTAAACCACCTTGGTTTTGTTGTCCTGACTAAGAGGAATGTTTTGACAGTGGAATGGTTGAAATGGGTTGAAAAATGTGAAAGGAGTCATCGCACTAACAAAAGTTGGAAACAAGGTTAGAAAAAAACAGAAAGTCCTGGAAATTTGTTGAAAATGGAAAAATTGTTGTTTGAATTTCCAGGACGATTTGAATGTGTTAAAGGTGGAATGGTTTGAATAGGTTGAAACATGTGGGAATTGTGGAAGTTTGAAAAATGGATCATTCAATTTGAATTGGGAAAATTTCCCTAAAGACCAGGAATTCTAGGAAATCTGGGAATTACTTTTTATTAAGTTTTGAAAGGGAGCACACAATTTCTAAACAGGCTGAATATTTTGAAGTTGGAACGGTTTGAATCAGAGTGTGGGAGTTGTACAACTTTGAAAAATGTCCCACTCATTTCGGGAAAATTTCGGGAAAAGCGGGAATTTTTTTGAAAATGTTAAAAAGGAGTTTAGATTGTTGGTGTTGGAATTTTTCAAATCGGTCGAGAAATGTTGAAGTAGTAACACTTTTAATTAAGAAATGGTGTTAAGGAATTCCTGGAATTCCGGGAAAAACGGGAATTTTTACAGTTAAAAAAACAACTTAGTTTTTTTTTCCTGATTAAGAGGAATGTTTTGATGGTGTAATGGTTGAAATGGGTTGAAAAATGTGAAAGGAGTCATTGCACTAAAAAAAGTTGGAAACAAAGTTAGAAAAAAACAGGAACTCCTGGAAATTTGTTGAAAATGGAAAAATGGTTGTTTGAATTTCCAGGACGATTTGAATGTGTTAAAGGTGAAATGGTTTGAATAGGTTGAAAAATGTGGGAATTGTGGAAGTTTGAAAAATGGATAATTCATTTTGAATTGGGAAAATTTCCCTAAAGACCAGGAATTGTAGGAAATCTGGGAATTTTTAAAAAATACATTTCTAAACAGGCTGAATATTTTGAAGTTGGAACGGTTTGAATCAGAGTGTGGGAGTTGTGCAACTTTGAAACATGTCCCATTCATTTCAATGGGAATTCTATGGAAATACGGGAATTTCGGGAAAAGCGGGAATTTTTTTGAAAATGCTAAAAAGGAGTTTAGATTGTTGGTGTTGGAATTTTTCAAATCGGTCGAGAAATGTTGAAGTAGTAACACTTTTAATTGAGAAATGGTGTTAAGGAATTCCTGGAATTCCGGGAAAAACGGGAATTTTTACAGTTAAAAAAACAACTTAGTTTTTTTTCCTGATTAAGAGGAATGTTTTGACGGTGGAATGGTTGAAGTGGGTTGAAAAATGTGAAAGGAGTCATCGCACTAAAAAAAAGTTGGAAATAAGGTTAGAAAAAAACAGGAACTCCTGGAAATTTGTTGAAAATGGAAAAATGGTTGTTTGAATTTCCAGGACGATTTGAATGTGTTAAAGGTGGAATGGTTTGAATAGGTTGAAAAATGTGGGAATTGTGGAAGTTTGAAAAATGAATAATTCATTTTGAATTGGGAAAATTTCCCTAAAGACCAGGAATTGTAGGAAATCTGGGAATTTTTTTTAAATACATTTCTAAACAGGCTGAATATTTTGAAGTTGGAACGGTTTCAATCAGAGTGTGGGAGTTGTGCAACTTTGAAAAATGTCCCATTAATTTCAATGGGAATTCTATGGAAATACGGGAATTTTGGGAAAAGCGGGAATTTTTTTGAAAATGCTAAAAAGGAGTTTAGATTTTTGGTGTTGGAATTTTTCAAATCGGTCGAGAAATGTTGAAGTAGTAACACTTTTAATTGAGAAATGGTGTTAAGGAATTCCTGGAATCTCGGGAAAAATGGGAATTTTTACAGTTAAAAAAGAACTTAGTTTTTTTTCCTGATTAAGAGGAATGTTTTGACGGTGGAATGGTTGAAGTGGAAGGAGTAGTTGACAGAAAAAAGGGTGAAAATAGGGCTTTGGAAAAATGGGATTTCTGGGAATTCCTGGAATGTTTTGGAACTTGGAAAAATAATAGTTAGAATTTCCAGGATGAGTGGAATATGTTGAAGGTAGAATGGTTTGAATAGGTTGAAAAATGTGGAAATGCTGGAAGTTTGAAAAATGGCCAATTCATTTTGGATGGGAAAAATGTCCCGGAAAACCCGGAATTCTGGGAAATCTGGGATATTTTTTTTAATTTTTCAAGGGAAAGCGCGCAATTCCCGAATAGGCTGAACAGTTTGAAGTTGGAACATTTAAAAAAATGTGGAATGTAGAGTGCGCCAAAATATGGAGAAGAAGAAGAAGAAGAAAAATTTGGAGCATTCACACAATAAAAAATAGATGGATTTTGATGTACAAAACCGTTTCATTATAATATTACACAGTCTCCATTTTTATTTGCATTTTTTAGTATCATCCTTGTTTACCAACACACTAATGGAAAACCTGCTTTGGAATCAAAAGTCAAAGTGACAAATTAATTTTAGCTAGTGTAGAATTTTCATAAGGAAAAAGTTTTGAATGACACAAAGGCCAAAAATACAGTAGGAACGGGATTGAGAAGGTACTATTTGGTTTACCTGACACATGAAAAGTGACGAATTGCGGGATATACACACATATATACATATATATATATATATACATATATATATATATATATATATATATATATATATATATATATATATATATATATATATATATATATATATATATATATATATATACACAGTACCGTTCAAAAGTTTGGGTTCACATTGAAATGTCCTTATTTTTGAAGGAAAATCACTGTACTTTTCAATGAAGATAACTTTAAACTAGTCTTAACTTTAAAGAAATACACTCTATACATTGCTAATGTGGTAAATGACTATTCTAGCTGCAAATGTCTGCTTTTTGGTGCAATATCTACATCGGTGTATAGAGGCCCATTTCCAGCAACTATCACTCCAGTGTTCTAATGGTACAATGTGTTTGCTCATTTGGCTCAGAAGGCTAATTGATGATTAGAAAACCCTTGTGCAATCATGTTCACACATCTGAAAACACTTTAGCTCGTTACAGAAGCTACAAAACTGACCTTCCTTTGAGCAGATTGAGTTTCTGGAGCATCACATTTGTGGGGTCAATTAAACGCTCAAAATGGCCGGAAAAAGAGAACTTTCATCTGAAACTCGACAGTCTATTCTTGTTCTTAGAAATGAAGGCTCAAACACAAAATTGTTTGGGTGACCCCAAACTTTTGAACGGTAGTGTATATATATATATATATGTATATATATATATATATATATATATATATATATATATATATATATATATATATATATATATATATATATATATATATATGTATATATATATATATATATATATATATATATATATATATATATATATATATATGTATATATATATATATATATATATATATATATATATATGTATATATATATATATATATATATATATATATATATATATATATATAAATATGTATATATACATATATATATATATATATATGTATATATACGTATATATATATGTATATATACATATATATATATATATATATACATGTATATATATATATACATATATATATATGTATATATACATATATACATATATATGTATATACATATATATATACATATATATATATATACATATATATATGTATATATATACGTATATATACATATATATATACATATTTATATATATATATATATACATATTTATATATATATATATATTTATATATATATATATATATATATATATATATATATATATATATATATATATATATATATATACATACATATATATACATATACATATATATATACATATATATATATACATATACATATATATATATATATATATATATATATATATATATATATATATATATATATATATATATATATATATATATATATATATATATATATATATATATATATATATGTATACATATATATATATATATATATGTATACAGCCCGGCCCACAGAGTCAAAATGTTTGGGGACCCCTGCATTAATCAATAAAGATAAAATATAGTTGATGCACATTTTTCCAGGCAATCGCGGGCCACAAAGAATATTGGGGCGGGCCAGATTTGGCCCTTGGGCCTTGAGTTTGACACATGTGGTCTATTGTATTGGTTTTCATACACTATTATTTATCATCTAAAAGTTAATGTTTCACGTTAAAAAGCATGTTAAATGTTAAAATTGTGATTTATTTTGGGGGGGGGGGGGGGGTATAATTGATTTCAATTAATTTCTATAGGCGATGGTCATTGGTGACATTTTTTGCGTCACAGACCCAATTAAAGTTGTATCCCGAGGTTCCAAGAGGTTTAAAGGTATAAAACAGCTCAGGATACAATAGCACCGGCCATACTCAGCGGGTCCATTTGCATGCTAACAGTCCACAACACCAAGTGTTGCGGCATGAAAACATGTTTAATTAGCTCCTCCGCTTCCACGCCGCCGATTTACACCGCGACCCCTTTTAATTGCACCATTCATCACCCCTTTAAGCGTGAAAAACGCCGCTAAACGCGCGTTAATTAAACCTCCGTCCAAAGGTTTGCCGCACTGAATCAGTGCGGTAAATCACGGGGGTTGGACCGCGTCTGCGCGTTGTTCAGAGACCACCTTCCCCTCCTTCCACGTGTCGCCATCAATTCTGCTTTAATCCTCCGCGCCGACCTGATGGAGGCTTGTTGTTTGCCCAGGCAGGTGCTTCCAATTAATCTTAATGCGTGTGTGAAGCTAATTGGGAGAGCTCACACAACATTGACAAATCGGGATAATTGACGACGGGGAAAAAAGTTTGCAGGAGAAGCCAATTGATGCCCGGCCGTGGTTTGGCCGCCTGCGGCCGGCGGCGCGTGAAGTGGTTGTAAACATGGCAGGTCTGCTTGTCACTGTACGCCAACAGCAAAGGTCAGCGCTGATTTGTCGCGCCGCCAAATTTGGGATTCTGGAGAGTTTCTGCACAAGAGGTAAGTGCTGCCTCTGCACTCTGTTTTCCTCCGGAGTGCCTCCTTGGAAGCAGGCACCGTGCCACTGCAGTGAGTCTCATTCTGCGTTGTGTAGTTTTTTAAAATAAAGTACACTTCGCCATGCCGTCGGTTCAGTATTTATTGGTAACCGGCGTTGGAAACACGAAACACACACACACACACACAGGTCACAACATTCGGGCGGAGTGATATCTGCTCCTTCTCATTCAAACGTCCGAAGGAAGAGGAAGTAACAAACATTCATTCATATAAAAATAATAATAAATTAAATTACATGAACAAAAACGTTTTATCACTAAATAATAATAATGCACAACTCCACATACCTGCGTTGGAAACACGAAACACACACAGGTCACAACTTTCGGGCGGAGTGATATCTGCTCCTGTGTGAGGTAAATACCACGTGTAAATACTACCAAACAATTCACACAGTCGACGCTCTACTTCTAAATAAACGAAATTGTGCACAAAAATTACTTTAAACACATCACTTGTACACACAACATTATTGGGTTAACTTTTAAAGTATCTAGATCAGGGGTCACCAACGCGGTGCCCGCGGGCACCAGGTAGCCCGTAAGGACCAGATGAGTAGCCCGCTGGCCTGTTCTAAAAATAGCTCAAATCAATGTCAATCAATCAATGTTTATTTATATAGCCCTAAATCACAAGTGTCTCAAAGGGCAGTACAAGCCACAACGACATCCTCGGTACAGAGCCCACATACGGGCAAGGAAAAACTCACCCCAGTGGGACGTCGGTGAATGACTATGAGAAACCTTGGAGAGGACCGCATATGTGGGTAACCCCCCCCCCTCTAGGGGAGACCGAAAGCAACGGATGTCGAGTGGGTCTGACATAACATTGTGAAAGTCCAGTCCACAGTGGATCCAACACATCAGCGGGAGTCCAGTCCACAGCGGGGCCAACAGGAAACCATCCCGAGCGGAGACGGGTCAGCAGCGCAGAGATGTCCCCAACCGATGCACAGGCTAGTGGTCCACCCGGGGTCCCGACTCTGGACAGCCAGCACTTCATCCATGGCCACCGGACCTATGCAACTCCCCCTCGCAAGGGACAGGGGAGAAGAGGAGAGAAGAAAAGAAACGGCAGATCAACTGGTCTAAAAAAGGGGGGGTCTATTTAAAGGCTAGATTATACAAATGAGTTTTAAGATGAGACTTAAATGCTTCTACTGAGGTAGCATCTCTAACTGTTACCGGGAGGGCATTCCAGAGTACTGGAGCCCGAATAGAAAACGCTCTATAGCCCGCAGACTTTTTTTTGGCTCTGGGAATCACTAATAAGCCGGAGTTCTTTGAACGCAGATTTCTTGCCGGGACATATGGTACAATACAATCGGCGAGACAGGCTGGAGCTAAACCGTGTAGTATTTTATATGTAAGTAGTAAAACCTTAAAGTCGCATCTTAAGTGCACAGGAAGCCAGTGCAAGTGAGCCAGTATAGGCGAAATATGATCAAACTTTCTTGTTTTTGTCAGAAGCCTTGCAGCCGCATTTTGTACCAACTGTAATCTTTTAATGCTAGACATAGGGAGGCCCGAAAATAATACGTTACAGTAATCGAGACGAGACGTAACGAACGCATGAATAATGATCTCAGCGTCGCTAGTGGACAAGATGGAACGAATTTTAGCGATATTACGGAGATGAAAGAAGGCCGTTTTAGTAAGCTTCTTAGAATTACTCCTAAGAAGTCTGCTAAGAGTTGACTTAAGAGTAAATAAATTCTTCGCTGAAAGCTGCACTTAAAAGTTAGTTATCAAGCGTCTTACTCACACTTTCAGCGAAGTGTAGGACTGAATCTTAAGTGTCACACTCAGAGCTGAATTACGACATTACCATGTGCCGTAAACGGAATTTTAGGTGACGTCATTCCTGTGTCCATAGAAATGACCAATCACGGAAGGGAATCCGTTGTCTAAGAATAAAGAAATATCTTGGAAATATTTAAGTGGACAATGGGAGTGTATATTTTGACAATAAACTACGAAATAATACAAAACAAACTAGTCCCCGCCGGCACTCACGCTACCGCTCCCTCTCTTCTCTCGCCCACACACTCACTGACGTCACTCACCTCACGGCCACACACATACGCTACTGTCATAACATTTTCTTTCCAATTCATTAATTAGGCAGCTAATTTGAAACTGGTGTGGGTGGCTCTATATATACTAGCCCACTGCAGACACATGCAGAAATCAACAAGGAATCGAAAAATATTAAATCTGTGACAAAAATAATACCCGCTCTGTCTAAACGATACCGTTTGATCAGCTGCTCGTCATAAAAATAAAAAAAAACATTGTTCCGTTCCCTGAACATTCGCGCACGTCTCTCTCGCCTCAGTGCCATCCCCTGCTGGCAACTCCTAACCACTTAAGACACCTCTGAAGGTCTCTTAAATATCGTGGAGAGTAGGAGTGATTCTTAGACTTAAGAACGTTGATGAAAAGATTTTATTCTTAAGTTTGAGAGTAGGACTAAATTTCGCAAATTCTCAGGACTTAAGTGAAAAATGGCACTCTAAGAAGCTTGATAAGTACGGCCCCTGATGAGTAGCCCGCTGGCCTGTTCTAAAAATAGCTCAAATAGCAGCACTTACCAGTGAGCTGCCTCTATTTTTTACATTATATTTATTTACTAGCAAGCTGGTCTCGCTTTGCCCGACATTTTTAATTCTAAGAGAGACAAAACTCAAATAGAATTTGAAAATCCAAGAAAATATTTTAAAGACTTGGTCTTCACTTGTTTAAATAAATTCATTATTTTTTTTACTTTGCTTCTTATAACTTTCAGAAAGACAATTTTAGAGAAAAAATACAACCTTAAAAATGATTTTAGGATTTTTAAACACATATACCTTTTTACCTTTTAAATTCCTCCCTCTTCTTTCCTGACAATTTAAATCAATGTTCAAGTATTTTTTATTTTTTTATTGTAAAGAATAATAAATACATTTTAATTTAATTCTTCATTTTAGCTTCTGTTTTTTCGACGAAGAATATTTGTGAAATATTTCTTTAAACTTATTATGATTAAAATTCAAAAAAAATATTCTGGCAAATCTAGAAAGTCTGTAGAATCAACTTTAAATCTTATTTCAAAGTCTTTTGAATTTCTTTTAAAATTTTTGTCCTGGAAAATCTAGAAGAAATAATGATTTGTCTTTGTTAGAAATATAGCTTGGTCCAATTTGTTATATATTCTAACAAAGTGTAGATTGGATTTTAACCTATTTAAAACATGTCATCAAAATTCTAAAATTAAACTTAATCAGGAAAAATTACTAATGATGTTCCATAAATTATTTTTTTTATTTTTTCAAAAAGATTCGAACTAGCTAGTTTTTCTCTTCTTTTTTCGGTTGAATTTTGAATTTTAAAGAGTCGAAATTGAAGATAAACTATGTTTAAAAATTTAATTGTCAATTTTTTCGTGTTTTCTCCTCTTTTAAACCGTTCAATTAAGTGTAAATATCATTAATTATTAATAATAACATAGAGTTAAAGGTAAATTGAGCAAATTGGCTATTTCTGGCAATTTATTGAAGTGTGTATCAAACTGGTAGCCCTTCGCATTAATCACTACCCAAGAAGTAGCTCTTGGTTTCAAAAAGGTTGGTGACCCCTGATCTAGAACGTTTAGGAAGAATATTTACAATATGAAGAAACACGGAGCATTGAAGAACTATTACCTTCTCATTCAAACGTCCGAAGGAAGAGGAAGTAAAGCAATCGAAAAAACAGCAAAGACACTTCCTGCACCGGACATCCGGTTCTTCAAAATAAAAGCGATACTTCAAAATAAAATATAACACCCTGTCTAGTTCAGAATATAGCGCAACAACATCACACTATTACACCACGACAACACGCCAAATACTGCTTTGGGCGCTAGAGAAGCTAAAGAAAGCAGGATTTTGATGGAAGTGAAAGTACAAAACCCCAATAGAAGCTCTACTCCAAATCAAAACACTCCTGATGTTCTTTTTCTTCTGCAAAGTACACGCATTAAAAACAAAAATAAATCAAGACACTTCTCAGCCTGATTTTCTTCCGTCGCACCACAGTTATTTGTTAGGACCCTCGGTTTTGCGGAGAAGAGTCCTCCCGGGTTCTTTCCCAGCAGGCACAAGACATTGAAACAACGCTGAGAACTGCTTGAATGAGGTCCTGACGTTGAGCGACTCGAAGTTAACGTTTAATCAATGTTGGGTTCTGACGTTGATTTGACCGTTGAAATTTGGTCATTTTGTCACGGCGTGGGCTCGAACCCGCTTTTCCCCGGCAGCCGGGTCCGCCAGCAACTCCGCTGGCAGCGCGCCGAGACACGCCCCTGCCCGCGCCAATCTGCACACCTGGGACTGATGAGGGCGAGCGGTATCAGGACCAGTGGACCCTAGGATCCTGGCGGGAACTTTTTATGCTCTCTCTCGTTCTCTCTGCGTTTCCCTCCGGGTCTTATGTCCGTGTTGTCCTCCCAAGTTCACCTGTTGTGATCCCCTGTCGTTAGTGATGAGGCATTTCGACACATTGCACAACTGTATTGATACTGTGTCGATACTGTGCCACTAAATACTGACATCTGCTGGACATTAAAAATCCCTACAGGCAACCTATGGACCGACTCAACTGACACTGATTTTATGACCTAGTGCAGGGGTCGCCAACCCAAAATGTTGAAAGAGCCATATTGGACCAAAAATAAAAAAACAAATCTGTCTGGAGCCGCAACAAATTAGAAGCCATATTACATACAGATAGTGTGTCATGAGATATACATTGAATTGAGATGACTTAAAGGAAACTAAATGAGCTCAAATATAGCTACAGATGAGGCATAATGATGCAATATGTACATATAGCTAGCCTAAATAGCATGTTAGCATCGATTAGCTTGCAGTCATGCAATGACCAAATATGTCTGATTAGCACTCCACACAAGTCAATAACATCAACAAAACTCACCTTTGTGCATTCACGCACAACGTTAAAAGTTTGGTGGACAAAATGAGACAGAAAAAAGAAGTGGCATAAAACACGTCCTAGAAAGTCGGAGAAAGTTATACATGGAAACAGACTAAGGTGAGTTCAAGGACCGCCACAATTAGTAGGACAAAACGGCGCTCGCCAAATACTCGAATCAGTGAAGCATGTTTAATACAAACAGTGTGCTTTATAACAATTAGGGAGGTTTGTGTCATGTTTGTCCTCATACAGAAACCATATTAAAACAAACTTTTTTTTTTTTTTCCCCTCATCTTTTTCCATTTTTCATACATTTTTGAAAAAGCTTCAGAGAACCACTAGGGCGGCGCTAAAGAGCCGCATGCGGCTCTAGAGCCGCGGGTTGCCGACCCCCGACCTAGTATATACAATAATATAAATCAAGTCATTGTATTTCATTTAGGATTATTTCATATCTTCATTTAAAGGCCTACTGAAATGAATTGTTTTTATTTAAACGGGGATAGCAGATCTATTCTATGTGTCATACTTGATCATTTCGCGATATTGCCATATTTTTGCTGAAAGGATTTAGTATAGAACAACGACGATAAAGATCGCAACTTTTGGTATCTGATAAAAAAAAGGCTTGCCCCTACCGGAAGTAGCGTGACGTAGTCAGTTGAACATATACGCAAAGTTCCCTATTGTTTACAATGATGGCCGCATGAAGTGAGAGAGATTCGGACCGAGAAAGCGACAATTTCCCCATTAATTTGAGCGAGGATGAAAGATTTGTGGATGAGTAAAGTGCAAGTGAAGGACTAGTGGGAAGTTGAAGCTATTCAGATAGGGAAGATGCTGTGAGAGCCGGGTGGGTGACCTGATATTCAGCTGGGAATGACTACAACAGTAAATAAACACAAGACATATATATACTCTATTAGCCACAACACAACCAGGCTTATATTTAATTTGCCACAAATTAATCCTGCATAAAAACACCTGCGTGTTTGTTATGCTAGCTCCTAGCTCCTCTGCTAGCTCCTAGCTCCATAGAACACGCCAATACAATTCAAACACCTGATCAACACACACAATCACTCAGCCCAAAAGACCGTTCACCTAACCCAAGGTTCATAAAGCTTATATATTTTTAAAAAGTTACGTACATACGCAAAAAAAAGTTGCGCACATACGGTCAAGCGATCAAATGTTTAGAAGCCAAAGCTGCATACTCACAGTAGCACGTCTGCGTCTTTGTCATCCAAATCAAAGTAATCCTGGTAAGAGTCTGTGTTGTCCCAGTTCTCTACAGGCGTCTGTGTATCCAAGTCAAAAGTCCTCCTGGTTAGAGTCTCTGTTATCCGAGTTCTTCCATCTTGACTGCATCTTTCGGGAATGTAAACAAAGAAGCGCCGGCTGTGTACTGTTGTTGCTGACTACGTTCGAAAAATACGTCCATTTCGCACCGACAACTTTCTTTGCTTGCTCAGCTTCCTTCTCCATAATGCAATGAACATGATTGCAACAGATTCACGAACACAGATGTCCAGAATACTGTGGAATTATGAAATGAAAACAGAGCTTTTTCGTATTGGCTTCAATGTGGAAGGCATACCCGTGTTCGCCGGGCTACGTCACGCGCATACGTCATCCTCAGAGGCGTTTCGAACCGGAAGTTTAGCGGCAAATTTAAAATGTCACTTTATAAGTTAACCCGGCCGTATTGGCATGTGTTATAATGTTAAGATTTCATCATTGATATATAAACTATCAGACTGCGTGGTCGCTAGTAGTGGCTTTCAGTAGGCCTTTAAATAAAAATATATTTTAATCTTTTTTAGATACAGTCAATAAATGATGTGAACATGTTTCATAACATGGGAATCTAAGAGAATGTGTTGTGAATGAGGATGCTTGTGGACTGGGAATTTTTATTTATTTATTTTTTACACATTTTTATTTAAAAAAAAAACAGTTTTTCCAACGTATTACATTTTAGATGATTTCTCTTAGTTATTATTTCTCCAGTTGTAGAAAAGACCCGCTCACAGGCAAGGTTCCCTCTAATTGTTCATGTGTGTGAGCAAACACAAAAACTCCCTGAGCATTCAGTGGAGCCCATGTGAGCAACGTCACACGTGGCAATACCAGCAGCACACCTGTCTCAAACCAATCTTTTAGAATAACACTCAAATGAGAGGCGTCATTTTCATGAGATTATTTTGGAATATTAGTGATTTGGCTCACATGTAATGAAAATAAAAGAAATCTTGTTTTTCATAAGCTATTGTACAATATGTCTGGGTGGGGGGTCCTGCTTTGGAAATCATTTGTACCCCTTTCAGAGATCACATTTAGTTCCCCTTAAACATCCTCATGTTGCACAATGAAATGTAAGCATAGGATGAAGTGTGCATTCCTGTAACTTTCTCTAGTAACAGCATTCCATGATTAATATCAATAAATGAACATTAATAATGAATGACAGTAGAATAAGCACACGTATGACTGAGGAGTCATAGTGTAACTTTGTGTGGTGTTTGGGTTGTCCGACTTTTTGTGTGGCCATAAACGCACCAGTGGCTTAGTGTATTAAAACAGACGAGAAGCAAGGAATCGTGCAGAGACAGAGTTCAATTTTGCTCAATTGACGAAATACGTTATTTGGGCTGTACTCTAGTTACAGATCCAAACGTCGCTCTAAAGTCTAGCCCACGTGCTTCCTCTATTTATTTGGGAGGTCCCTGGTTACATCACTGAAGCTGTCGCTAATCTCGACAGCTCCAGTTAGACACAATATATGATTACACAAGAAATGCAAATGTATTGACGCTGGTGATATCGCCTTGTCTCTGCTCTGTTTGGCAGTCAGCAGGCCGTTCCTGGACACAGACACTGATACCAGACTGGCTTGCAATCTTTTGGATTGCCAGCTTTGCACAGACAAAGAAAAATACCACTTCAGCACAATTGACAATATCCATAGCAAGGGCCCTTAAGCATAAGAGTTGCGTGATAATATATACATATGTACACTACCGTTCAAAAGTTTGGGGTCACCCAAACAATTTTGTGGAATAGCCTTCATTTCTAAGAACAAGAATAGACTGTCGAGTTTCAGATGAAAGTTCTCTTTTTCTGGCCATTTTCAGCGTTTAATTGACCCCACAAATGTGATGCTCCAGAAACTCAATCTGCTCAAAGGAAGGTCAGTTTTGTAGCTTCTGTAACGAGCTAAAGTGTTTTCAGATGTGTGAATTTGAATGTGTTAAAGGTGGAATGGTTTGAATAGGTTGAAAAATGTGGGAATTGTGGAAGTTTGAAAAATGAATAATTCATTTTGAATTGGGAACATTTCCCTAAAGACCAGGAATTGTAGGAAATCTGGGAATTTTTTAAAAATACATTTCTAAACAGGCTGAATATTTTGAAGTTGGAACGGTTTGAATCAGAGTGTGGGAGTTGTGCAACTTTGAAAAATGTCCCATTCATTTCAATGGGAATTCTATGGAAATACGGGAATTTCGGGAAAAGCGGGAATTTTTTTGAAAATGTTAAAAAGGAGTTTAGATCGTTGGTGTTGGAATTTTTCAAATCGGTCGAGAAATGTTGAAGTAGTAACACTTTTAATTGAGAAATGGTGTTAAGGAATTCCTGGAATTCCGGGAAAAACAGGAATTTTTACAGTTAAAAAAACAACTTAGTTTTTTTTTCCTGATAAAGAGGAATGTTTTCACAGTGGAATGGTTGAAACGGGTTGAAAAATGTGAAAGGAGTCATCGCACTAACAAAAGTTGGAAACAAGGTTAGAAAAAAACAGGAACTCCTGGAAATTTGTTGAAAATGGAAAAATGGTTGTTTGAATTTCCAGGACGATTTGAATGTGTTAAAGGTGGAATGGTGATGCTCCAGAAACTCAATCTGCTCAAAGGAAGGTCAGTTTTGTAGCTTCTGTAACGAGCTAAACTGGGGAGGGAGCAGGTGGTAGAGGTGAACGGCACTGTGTCCCCCCCCCTCTCGGTGAGCTGTGGAGTCCCCCAAGGCAGTATATTGGGACCTTTACTGTTCCTAATATACATAAACGACATGTCATCGGCATGTGACTGTGAATTGTTTTTGTTTGCGGATGACTCTGCCCTGCTGGTATCCGGCAAGGACAAGTCACAGGTGGAGAAAATCCTCAGTGCTGAGCTCTGTAGAACTTGCACCTGGCTCGCTGACAACAAGCTATCCATCCACTTGGGTAAAACAGAATCCATCCTGTTTGGGTCCCACATCAAACTTAAGAGAGTCAATCACTTCACCATAAAAGTAGGTGACAGTGTCATCACCAGGAAAGATGAGGTCACCTACCTAGGTTCCATTCTAGAGGCTAACCTTTCCTGTGATAAAATGGCAACCAAGGTAATCAAAAAGGTTAACCAACGAACAAGATTTCTCTACAGAATTTCCTCTCTGGTCAACAAAAGCACCTTGAGGATTCTGGCGGGAACTCTCGTTCAACCCTTTTTCGATTACGCATGCACCTCCTGGTACCCCAGCACCTCCAAAACCCTCAAATCTAAACTCCAAACATCTCAGAACAAGCTAGTCAGATTACTTCTAGACCTCCACCCCAGATCCCACCTCACTCCTACCCACTTCTCTAAAGTGGGCTGGCTCAAGGTGGAGGACAGAGTTAAACAACTTGCACTGAGCCTAGTCTATAAAATCCGCTACACCTCCCTGATACCGAAGTACATGTCAAACTACTTCCTTAACGTAAATGACCGCCATAACCACAACACCAGGGGGTGCTCCACTAACCACGTTAAACCCAGATTCCGAACTAACAAAGGTCTTAACTCATTCTCTTTCTATGCCACATCAATGTGGAATGCGCTCCCAACAGGTATAAAAGAAAGGGCATCTCTATCCTCCTTCAAAACCGCAATAAAAGTTCACCTCCAGGCAGCTACAACCCTAAACTAACACCCTCCCCGGATTGCTAATAATCAAATGTAAACAATCAAATGCAGATTCTTTTTCTTATGCCTTCTGATCTCTCTCTCTCTCTCTCTCTCTCTCTCTCTCTCTCTCTCTCTCTCTATGTCCACTACTTGATGTCCATATCCCCACCCCCCCCTCCACACTCCTGATTGTAAATAATGTAAATAATTCAATGTGATTATCTTGTGTGATGACTGTATTATGATGATAGTATATATGATAGTATATATCTGTATCATGAATCAATTTAAGTGGACCCCGACTTAAACAAGTTGAAAAACTTATTCGGGTGTTACCATTTAGTGGTCAATTGTACGGAATATGTACTTCACTGTGCAACCTACTAATAAAAGTCTCAATCAATCAATCAATCAATCAATCAATCAATTTCAGATGTGTGAACATGATTGCACAAGGGTTTTTTTAATCATCAATTAGCCTTCTGAGCCAATGAGCAAACACATTGTAGCATTAGAACACTGGAGTGATAGTTGCTGGAAATGGGCCTCTATACACCTATGTAGATATTGCACCAAAAACCAGACATTTGCAGCTAGAATAGTCATTTACCACATTAGCAATGTATAGAGTGTATTTCTTTAAAGTTAAGACTAGTTTAAAGTTATCTTCATTGAAAGTACAGTGCTTTTCCTTCAAAAATAAGAACATTTCAATGTGACCCCAAACTTTTGAACAGTAGTGTATACAAAAAAAAAATCTAATCAATTTGCAAGTCCCAGCAATTACACAAAAAAAATCAAACACTATTTAATTCAAGAAATAACTTGTAGCAAAGTACAAAACTGGCATCCCTCTCTAGTTGAGTCTATGTTATTGGAAAAAAAAATGCTACTTTTGTCGCAGCTTTCTGAAAAAGCTGCCGCAAATTCAACCATCACAAAAAAGGGCTCCTGGAGGGACTGTTCCCCCAACACGGGGAAACATCCCCGTTTTCTCCCCCACCGAACATACGGCGGTTGTCAAACGGACCATCTGGCGTGGTAGTTGACATCTCTCATTTCCTTCTCTTTGCTTTGCATTTTGAACAGACGCTACGGGTGATGCAGGCTGCCAATGAGCCAAAATAAACACAAAATGTATTCACTGACTAAAGTCTGTGAAATGCGTGAACAATTACTCCAAATACGGTAGTGGCGAGCGTAACATTTGACGGGGACGATCATCGTCTTATCTCTTCTGGAGAACGCAGCCGAAGCAGACCATTTCCAATTTTATGTTCAAAACTGGTCTGTTTTGCAGAAAGTAGCCACAATTCATTCAGGGCCGCAATGGAGGGTCTTTCTCCCGAGGTTACAATGGAAGGGGGAGAGGCAACAATCACGCAGCAGCTGCACTCCATTTAGTCGGAGGGAACCATTGCCACCGTCAGATGAAATCAACGACTCTAACGGCCTCGGAAACGTGACAGCTGGCGACGCCGAGCCGTGGCCATGGTGACCAATTGTTCCAAATGGTCTGCTGGACGATTACAGTTTAGAAAAACAATGGCAGCAGGGACATGAAAGGAAAACAACGTCCAACAGTCGACTTGGTCAGCTGTCTTTTCTCCAACAAACCAACAAAGTACTGAGAGGTTTGACGACCAACAGATTGAGCACGGACCAACCTGAGCTGGTTCAAGAAACATGTACTCATCAATTGTCCTGATTTCATTCATTTTTATCTTTTTATTTAATCCATTCTGTATTTTTTTCATTCTGAAAAAAAATAAAATAATCTCAATTTCCCCCTCAGGGATGAATAAAGTACTTCGGATTCTGATTTTAATCCCACACAGTGATATGATAAATGTTTTAAGGGGTGTACGTGCATACAGATGTTTTAAAGTTATTCTTCTCGTATTTTGTTGGGAATAATTGTTGTGTACGTTCATAGTTTGCTTTGTGCATCATTTCAACTGTTGGCACTTTCACTGAATTAGGGTTCGTGTTGGGGGAAAAAACCACAGAGTACCCTCGACCCCGACTGTGAGGAGACCCAGGGCTAAACTAAGTTTGGGTTTGATTTGACTTTAAAATTACATTATTTAAGTATGTAAAATTATAATTTTTTAGAATATTATAAAAAATTCTCACATGACAACTTTTTCTCGCAATATTGCACATTTTTTGTAAAAAAATACGACTTTTTTCACAACATATTTGACTTAAATTTTGTAAAATTGCATTATTTTCTGAAAAAAAACAACAATTTCTTAAAATGTTTGTTCTTAAAATATTTCTACACAATTCTTGTAAACTATATTTATTCTCACAATATTACCTTTTTCGAAAAAAATAATAATGTATTTTTTTACAAATTTGTTTTAATCCTGAAAAATGGCATACATTTTCTTTTCAAATTTAATTTATTTCTCTCAAAATAGACCGATATAATTATTGTACAATAACAACCTTTTTCTCGAAATATTGCAACTTTTTTTGTAAAAATATTATGACATTTTTCACAACACATTTGACTTTAATTATGTAAAATAGCATTTTTTTCCTGTAAAAACAACTTTTTTTCTTAAAATTTTTGTTCCTAAAATATTCTACACAATTATTGTCAACTATCTTTTTTCTCATAATATTCCGTTGTTTAAAAAATAAAAAATATGTTTTATTTAATCCATTCCATATTAAAAAAAACATTTCTTAAAATGTTTGTTCTTAAAATATTTCTACACAATTCTTGTAAACTATATTTTTTTTTCACAATATTACCTTGTTTGAAAAAATAATAATATATTAAAAAAAAAAATTGTTTTAATCCTGTAAAATGGCATACATTTTGTTTTAAAATTTCATTTTTTTTCTCAAAATAGTCTGACATAATTGTTGTACAATAACAACCTTTTTCTCGAAATATTGCAACCTTTTTTTGTAAAAAATATTATGACTTTTTTCACAACACATTTGACTTTAATTATGTAAAATAGCATTTTTTTCCTGAAAAAACAACTTTTTTTCTTAAAATTTTTGTTCCTAAAATATTTCTACACAATTCTTGCCAACTATCTTTTTTCTCATAATATTTTGTTATTTTAAAAAATAAAAAATATTTTTTATTTAATCCATTCCATATTTATTTCATTATATTAAAAACAATAAAAATAAAATAAATAAGTGTAATTGTGTAATCCCACACAGAGATATGATAAATGTTTTAAGTGTTGTACGTGCATACACATGTTTTAAGTTACATTTTCCTCTCAGGTTATTATTTTCGTATTTTGTTGGGAATAATTGTTGTATACGTTCATAGTTTGTGTTGTGCATCATTTCAACTGTTTGCACTTTCACTGAATTAGGGTTCGTGTTGGGGGAAAAAACCACAGAGTACCCTCGAACCCGACTGTGAGGAGACCCAGGGCTAAAGTGGGCACCAAAGCAAAATTGTATTTTTAATTGATTTTCATTCTAACAATTCTTGCATGACAACTTGTACCCATTTACATGTGACTCTAATCCTGTAAAATGTTAACTTTGTCTTGCAAAATATTCTGACATAATTCTTATTTTTCACAATATTATTTACTTTTTGCTAAAAAAACCAAAAACTTTTTACAAAAATGTTTACTTTAAAATGACATTATTTAACTTTGTAAAATCATTTTTTCTTAGAATATTACAAAACATTCTCGTATGACAACTTTTTCTCACAATATTGCAATTTTTTGGTATACAAAATACTTTTTTCACAACACATTTGACTGTATTTATGTAAAATGGCATTTTTTTCTGAAAAAAAAAAAGTTTTTCTTAAAATTTGTGTTCTTAAATATTCATACACATTTCTTGTAAATTATATTTTTTCTCACAATATTTCGTTTTTCTAAAAAAAAAAAAAAAGTTTTACAAATTTCTTTCAATCCTGTAAAATGGCATACATTTTCATGTACAATTTAATTTTTTTTTTCTTAAAATAGTCCGACATAATTCTTGTACAATAACAACCATTTCCTCGAAATATTGTAACCTTTTTTTGTAAAACAAACTATTATGACTTTTTTCACAACACATTTAACTTTAATTATGTAAAATAGCATTTTTTTTTCTGAACAAACCCCAACTTTTTTTCTTAAAATTGTTGTTCCTAAAATATTTCTACACAATTCTTGTAAACTATATTTTTTCTCATAATATTTAATTATTTAAAAAAATAAAAAGTATTTTTTTATTTAATCCATTCCATATTTATTTCATTTTAAAAAATTTAAAACATTTTTTAAGTGTTGTTCGTGCATACAGATGTTATAAGTTACATTTTCCTCGCAGGTTATTCTTCTCGTATTTTGTTGGGAATAATTGTTATGTACGTTCAGGTTCAGGGAGCAGGTTCTAGTTTGCTTTGTGCATCATTTCAACTGTTTTCACTTTCACTGAATTAGGGTTAGTGTTGGGGGAAAAACCACAGAGTACCCTCGAACCCGACTGTGAGGAGACCCAGGGCTAAATTGGGCACCAAAGCAAAATTTTATTTTTAATCGATTTTCATTCCAAACAATTCTTGTATGACAACTTGTACCCATTTACTAATCCTGTAAAATGGCATACTTTTTTTTGGTAAAATGTTAACTTTTTCTTGCAAAATATTCTGACATAATTCTTTTTTTTCACAATATTATTAACTTTTTTCTAAAAAAAAACAAAAAAACTTTTTTCATAAAATGAGACTCTAAAATGACATTATTTAACTTTGTAAAATGTTTATTTTCTTAGAATATTACAACAAATTCTCGTATGGCAAATTATTCCCACAATATTGCAACTTTTTTTGTAAAAAAATATGACTTTTTTCACAACACATTTGAGTTTAATTATGTAAAATGGCATGTTCTTCTGAAAAAGTTCTTTAAAATTGTTGTTCCTAAAATATTTCTACACAATTCTTGTAAACTATATTTTTTCCCCACAATATTTCGTTATTGTAAAAAAAAAAAAAATTTTTTACAAATTTGTCTTAATCCTGTAAAATTGTTACGACCTGGTCGCATCGTGGTGCGGTGGTGTTCTCCCAAGGATGCAGACGGCTCGGACACAGCTTGCAGGTAGGAAAAATGATTTATTTAAGACATACTCAGACAGAGAAAAACAAAAACGACTAGCATGGGAGCTAGTAAGTAAAATAATCTAGCATGAGAGCTAGCAGGAAGCAAAGTGGTCGTAACTTGTTGCATGAGAACAAACTAGGAAGCCAGGCAGAGTGCTGCCCGGGCAAAGACTAAATAGCCCTCTGATTAGCGCTCGGGCAACAGGTGCGCGTCCCGAAACGCTAACCAGAGGCAGGTGAGCAAAATATGCCGTCATGGCAACAGAAACAAAACACACGTGACACTAAACTGTAAAACTGTGATCCGAGCAGCGGATCCTAACAGTACCCCCCCCTAAAAGGACAGATTCCAGATGTCCCTTGAAAACAAAAAAACAACTGGAACCCAAAAAAACCAAGCAATAGTTCATGAGTCAAGGGCGGGCGGGGGGGTGACTTGGTGGTGGGTCGCCAGGCCACGTGTCCCCGAATCCACCGGGGAAGGGTCAGGTGGCGGCGGCGAATGGAACGCCGCTGCCGCTGGCGAGGCGGGCGAGGCGGGCGAGGCGGGCGAGGCGGGCGAGGCGGGCGAGGCGGGCGACCACGGTAAGGCCACATTCGTGGCCGCCGAGAAGGTGGGCGTGAGTGGCGCCAGAATCTCAGCAGCCTCTGAGTCCTCGAGGGCTGCATGCGGGGACCTGCTTTCCGCTTGCGCCGCCGGACCACTCGAGGTCGCTGAGATGTCGCCGTGGGAGTCGCTGTCGTGGCAGCAGGAGTCGCTGTCGTGGCAGCAGGAGTCGCTGTCGTGGCAGCCGGAGTCGCTGTCGTGGCAGCCGGAGTCGCTGTCGTGGCAGCCGGAGTCGCTGTCGCGGCAGCCGGAGTCGCTGTCGTGGCAGCCGGAGTCGCTGTCGTGGCAGCCGGAGTCGCTGTCGTGACAGCCGGTGCTGGTGCGAGAACCAGTCGTGGTGCAGGTACTGGTGCGAGAACCAGTCGTGGTGCAGGTACTGGTGCGAGAACCAGTCGTGGTGCAGGTACTGGTGCGAGAACCAGTCGTGGTGCAGGTACTGGTGCGAGAACCAGTCGTGGTGCAGGTACTGGTGCGAGAACCAGTCGTGGTGCAGGTACTGGTGCGAGAACCAGTCGTGGTGCAGGTACTGGTGCGAGAACCAGTCGTGGTGCAGGTACTGGTGCGGGGACCAGCCGTGGAGCAGGTACTGGTGCGGGAACCAGCCGTGGAGCAGGTACTGGTGCGGGAACCAGCCGAGGTGCCGGTACTGGTGTGGGAACCAGCCGAGGTGCAGGTACTGGTGTGGGAACCAGCCGAGGTGCAGGTACTGGTGTGGGAACCAGCCGAGGTGCAGGTACTGGTGTGGGAACCAGCCGAGGTGCAGGTACTGGTGTGGGAACCAGCCGAGGTGCAGGTACTGGTGTGAGAACCAGTCGAGGTGCAGGTACTGGTGTGGGAACCAGCCGAGGTGCAGGTACTGGTGTGAGAACCAGTCGAGGTGCAGGTGGCCTAGCTGGCGGTTGCGGCTTAGCAGGCCGAAAAACCGGTGGTGGCGGCCGGGCAGGAGGTTGTGGCTTAGCCCGCCGAAGGACAGGTGGCGGTGGCCGAGCAGGAGGTTGCAGCTTAGCACACCGTTGTGCCACCCCACTCGCACAGCTCCCAGTACTAGCCCCCCCCTCAAAAAGCGGATCCCAGACGCGTTCCTTGCGGATTGGAACCGTCTTCAAGGGTGGGTGGAGGGTGGTCAGGGGGAGGGTAGAATCCTCTCCTCTAAATTGTCCAAAATGTCTATTGTCACCCCCCACTTGAGACTGGGACTGACTAGATTTAGTCCTTAAAAAAATGTCCTGATAATGATTAATCGCAGAGTTAAGGTTACTTGAAAATGGCTGGCAGGAAGAATTGACATGATGTCTAAAAAAGTCTTTGTCTATGACGTCATCCAAAGTGGGCGGGATGACGTCATCCGTGTGGGTCTCTAGCTGACTGACAGCCCAATCGGTGAAATGTTTGGCAAAGTGGTCAATTGGGTTGCCAAACATTTGAGGAGGGGAATCTTGGGCTGAATATTGCTTACTGTGTACCGGTGGAGGAGTCTGTGGGAGTGGCGCGTCTTTGCAGCGAAGTGAAGACCTCGTTGGCGGCTTCCGTCTTCGCTGACGCGTCCGGTGGTGCGGAGGTGTGGCGATGTCCTCGGGCCAAACGGAGTGGATTGGTACCAACCTTCCGTTAGGACCCCATATCAGGTCCTGGCGCTCCGAAGGGGAATAGCGGAGAGTCTCCGCCTCCATCGCTCGCAACACCATCCACGCACCTTCGTCCCTCTCCTCCGACGTGCTCGTTGCGGGAGAACTTCTTGCTGGCTTCCTACTGTTACGACCTGGTCGCATCGTGGTGCGGTGGTGTTCTCCCAAGGATGCAGACGGCTCGGACACAGCTTGCAGGTAGGAAAAATGATTTATTTAAGACATACTCAGACAGAGAAAAACAAAAACGACTAGCATGGGAGCTAGTAAGCAAAATAATCTAGCATGAGAGCTAGCAGGAAGCAAAGTGGTCGTAACTTGTTGCATGAGAACAAACTAGGAAGCCAGGCAGAGTGCCAAATAGCCCTCTGATTAGCGCTCGGGCAACAGGTGCGCGTCCCGAAACGCTAACCAGAGGCAGGTGAGCAAAATATGCCGTCATGGCAACAGAAACAAAACACACGTGACACTAAACTGTAAAACTGTGATCCGAGCAGCGGATCCTAACAAAAATGGCATTAATCTTCTTTTAAAATGTCAATTGTTTCTCAAAATATTCCGACATTATTGTTGTACAATAACAACCTTTTTCTAGAAACATTGCAACTTTTTTGTAAAAAAAAATATTATAACTTTTTTCACAACACATTTGACTTTAATTATGTAAAATAGCATTTTTTTCTGAAGAAAAAAAAATAAAATATGTATATATATATATATATATATATATATATATATATATATATATATATATATATATATATATATATATATATATATATATATATATATATATATATATATATATATATATATATATATATGTATGTACATGTTTTTCTTAAAATTTTTGTTCTTAAAATTTTTCTAAGCAATACTTGTAAACCATTTTTAAAATAAATACATAATTTGTTTTAATCCTGTAAAATGGCATACTTTATTGCAACTTTTTTTTGTAAAAAAATTATATGAATTTTTTTCACAACACATTTGACTTTAAATCTGTAAAATGCCATTTTTTTCTAAAAAAATAAAATAAAACATTTTAAAATTTTTGTTCTTAAAATATGTCTACACAATTTTTTGTAAAATATCTTTGTTTCTCACAATATTTTGTTTTTCTAAAGAATAAAAAAAAAAATCACAATATAATTTGTTTTAATCCTGTAAAATGGCATGCATTTTCTTTAAAAATTTCAATTTATTCCTCAAAATATTCGGACATAAATCTTGTACAATAACAACTTTTTTCTCGAAATATTGCAATTTTTTTTTGTAAAAAGATATAACTTTTTTTCACAACACATTTGACTTTAATTATGTAAAATTGCATATTTTTTTCTGAAAAACTAAAACAAAAAAAAGTTGTATTAAAATATTTGTTCCTAAAATATTTCTAAACAATTCTTGGAAACTATCTTTTTTCCAACAATATTTATTTTTGTAATGTTTTAATGTATAGTACTCAAACAAAGTCATGGGAAATACAATGTTAAATAACAATTTGCTTGTGTGCAAAAAAACTGTGGAAACAACCTCATCTAGTTTGTTGTGAAGTGAATTAATGAACTCATATTATGTTTTGCATATGGTGAATGTTTATATTCATCTTGGAGAAAGCAAACCACCAAGTTTAATTAAATAGTGGTATTTCAGTTTGAGCACATAATAAGATAAGGCCCCTTAGTTTGACATTTGCAGGTGGATTGGATCACTTCTCGTAGGAAAGAGGCCCTAATCGGGACTTCGGAATGCAAAAGTGATAGCCCTATCCTTGAGAAGAGACTACATGTCTAGCTTAAATCAGTGGTTTTCCAGACACTTCCACACAAACATCTCCTTTTATGGTCAGGGTGTGCTCTGCTGACTTAGCACACAGAGACAGGAAGGAGGAAAATAAAACTGATGGTTTGGCTTCTCCAAGTTAGGAGTGCCTCATTTTCTTGACCTGACCTCCTCCATGTACTGCAGTCCTGTATAATGACGCTCGCTTGTAATAAAGCAACTTTTTGTTCAGCATAGCGTCTCCGACTTCTCTTTTGATCCAGTTGCACTGCCGTGTCGTCCTTCTGTCCGGACCAGGATGACAAGCCCAGAAATACACATCATTTGCATCTTAGTTTTGCCAATGAATAATTGACTGTTTATTGTGACGTTACTGTCGCAGACAACTATGTCAGCAATCCGTCATCAGACGGACTCGACTAAAGAGACTCGTTCCATTAGCTCCAAGGTAGCTGTCATCTGCTTTACATGCCAACCTAGCAGAACTAAACACCTGCTGAGCACTCAAACGACGCCCGCTGCGAGCGTTTGGCCTCGCTTGTCTTGCCTGCGCCGAGCCGCCCAGCACGTCTGTGACTGCAACACACTTCCTTTAATCATGTCAAATGCCATACAAATCCTGTAAAACAGCATACAATTTCTTTTAAAATTAAAACAAAAACAATTCTCAAAATATTCCGACATAATTCTTGTACAGTAACACATTTTTTCTCAAAATATTGCAACATTTTTTTGTATAAAAATATTAGTTTTTTTAACAACATATGTAAAATGGCAATTTTTTCTGAAAAAAACAAAAACAATTCTTAACATTTTTGTTCCTAAAATATTTCTACACAATTTTTGTAAACTGTCTTTTTTCTCACAATATTTCGTTTTTCTAAAAAATAAAAATATATGATTTGTTTTAATCCTGTAAAATGGCAAACTTTTTTTTTTTTTTTTTTATAAAAAACGTTTTTTTCTAAATATTCCAACATAATTCTGGTGCAATAACAACTTTTTTCTCGAATACATACATATATATATATATATATATATATATATATATATATATATATATATATATATATATATATATATATATATATATATATATATATATATATATATATATATATATATATATATATATATATGTATATGTATATATATATATATATGTATATGTATATATATATATATATATATATATATATATATATATATATATATATATATATATATATATATATATATACATATCATTTTTTTCCTGAAACAATTGCCATTTTACATAGTTAAAGTCAAATGTGTTGTGAAAAAAAGTCATATTTTTTTACAAAAATGTTTTTTATATTTTGAGAAAAAAGTTGTTATTGCAAAATAATTATGTTGGAATATTTAAATAAAAAATAAATACATAAATAAATACAAAAATGTATGCCATTTTACAGGATTAAATTGTGTAGAAATATTTTAAGAACAAACGTTTTAAGAACATATATATATATATATATATATATATATATATATATATATATATATATATATATATATATAATTAATCCTGCAAGACGGCATACTTTTTCTTTTAAAATTAAAATGTTTTTCTCAAAATAATTGTAACTTTTTTTGCAAAAAATATTATAACTTTAATTATGTAAAATGGCATATTTTTTTCTTTTAAAAAAAGTCTACTTTTTTAAAAAAAATATTTCTACACAATTCTTATTTTTTTCTTTTAAAAAAAAGTCAACTTTTTTTCAAAAAATATTTCTACACAATTCTTATAAGATAAAAAAAATGGCAATATCATTTGTTTTAAAAATGGTGATATCATTTGTTTTAAAAATCGCAATATAATTTGTTTTAATCCTGTTAAAGAGCACACGTTTTCTTTTAAAATTTCATGTTTTTTCTCAAAATGTTCTGACTTAATTCTTGTGCAATAACAACATTTTTTTCGAAATAATGCAACTTTTTTTTCTCACATATTTGACTTTATGTAAAATGGTTCAAACTTGTTCTTAAAATATTTTTACACAAAATATCTCTTTTCTCACAATATTTAGTTTTCCTAAAAAAAAAAAAAAAAAAAATTAAAATTGCAATATAATTTGGTTTAATCCTGTAAAATGGCATCCTTTTTCTTTTAACATTTACATTTTTTCTCAAAATATTCTGACATAATTCTTGTGCAATAACAACTTGTTTCTCGAAATATTGTAACTTTGCTTCTTCTTTCCTATATGACAACTTTTTCTCACAATATAGCAACGTGTTTGTAAAAAAAAATAGTCTGAATTTAAATTTAATGATCTAAAATGGCATATTTTTTTGAAAAAATTAAAATAATTTATTGGCTAATTTAATTTATTTTCTCAAAATATTTCGTTTTTGTAAAAAAAAAAAAAAATACAAATAAAAAAAAATGCAATACAATTTGTTGTAAAATTGCATACTTTTTCTTTTAAAATGTCATGTTTTTTCTCAGAATATTCTGACATAATTCTTGTGCAATGACAACTTTTTTCTCGAAATATATAATTTTTTTTGGTTTTAAATGTATTACTTTTTTTCTCTCACATATATGACTCTTTGTGAAATAGCATATTTATTCTGAAAAAATTTATTTTTCTTAAAACATTTGTTCCTAAAATATTTCAACATATTTTTTGTCAAATATATATTTTCTCACAATATATATATATATATATATATATATATATATATATATATATATATATATATATATATATATATATATATATATATATATATATATATATATATATATATATATATATATATATATTTTACTAAAAAATACAAAGAATGTAAATAATTTGGTTCAATCCTGCAAAGTCACATACTTATTCTATTAAAATTTCTAGTGTTTTCTCAAAATATTCTGACATAATTCTTGTGCAATAACAATTTATTTCTCGAAATAATGCAACTTTTTTTTTTTTTTCTAACTTGTCCTCCGTAGAGACAGCAGAACAAACTGTGCTAAGTGAGGCGACCAATGAGTTGGCAACAGAGGCGGAGTTGAGAATAAATGGCTCTTACTTGTTAACAGAACAAAATGGTCTGTTCCCATCTGAGTTAATCCAGCCATGTGGCTGCCTTTTGGGAGTTGTGGGTAGAAAAGCCTACTTTTTGTGTGTTTTTTTTTTTATTACATTTTTTTTTTTAGCACAAAGTTTTTTGACTTGTAAAAAAAATATTACGGTCAAATCTTGTGCTCATGCAGCAAAATTTTATTTTTAATCGATTTTCATTCCGAAAAATTCTTATATGACAACTTGTACCCATTTACATTAGACTCTTTTCCTGTAAAATGTTAACTTTTTCTTGAAAAATATTCTGATATAATTATTTTTTTTCACAATATTATTAACTTTTTTCTAAAAAAAAACAAAAACGTTTTCATAAGTTTGGGTTTGATTTGACTTTAAAATTACATTATTTAACTTTGTAAAATTATTATTTTTTAGAATTTTACAAACAATTCTCACATGACAACTTTTTCTCACAATATTGCACATTTTTTGTAAAAAAATACGACTTTTTTCACAACATATTTGATGTAAAATTGCATTATTTTCTGAAAAAAAAAAAAAAATTTTTTCTTAAAATCCATCCATCCATCCATTTTCTACCGCTTGTCCCTTTTGGGGATGTTTGTTCTTAAAATATTTCTACACAATTCTTGTAAACTATATATTTTTTCTCACAATATTACCTTTTTCGAAAAAAATAATAATATATTTTTTTACAAATGTGTTTTGATCCTGTAAAATGGCATACATTTTGTTTTAAAATTTCATTTTTTTTCTCAAAATAGTCCGACATAATTATTGTACAATAAAAACCTTTTTCTCGAAATATTGCAACTTTTTTTGTAAAAAATATTATGACTTTTTTCACAACACATTTGACTTTAATTATGTAAAATAGCATTTTTTTCCTGAAAAAACAACTTTTTTTCTTAAAATTTTTGTTCCTAAAATATTTCTACACAATTCTTGTCAACTATCTTTTTCTCATAATATTTCGTTATTTTAAAAAATAAAACATATTTTTTATTTAATCCATTCCATATTTATTTCATTATATTAAAAAAAATAAAAATAAAATAAATAAATGTAATCGTGTAATCCCACACAGTGATATGATGAATGTTTTAAGTGTTGTACGTGCATACAGATGTTTTAAGTTACATTTTCCTCTCAGGTTATTCTTCTCGTATTTTGTTGGGAATAATTGTTGTGTACGTTCATAGTTTGCTTTGTGCATCATTTCAACTGTTGGCACTTTCACTGAATTAGGGTTCGTGTTGGGGGAAAAAACCACAGAGTACCCTCGAACCCGACTGTGAGGAGACCCAGGGCTAAACTGGGCACCAAAGCAAAATTTTATTTTTAATCGATTTTCATTCTAACAATTCTTGCATGACAACTTGTACCCATTTACATGTGACTCTAATCCTGTAAAATGTTAACTTTGTCTTGCAAAATATTCTGACATATTTCTTATTTTTCACAATATTATTTACTTTTTGCTAAAAAAACCAAAAACTTTTTACAAAAATGTTTACTTTAAAATTACATTATTTAACTTTGTAAAATTATCATTTTTTAGAATATTACAAAAAATTCTCACATGACCACTTTTTCTCACAATATTGCACATTTTTTGTAAAAAAAATACGACTTTTTTCACAACATATTTTACTTTAATTATGTAAAATTGCATTATTTTCTGGACAAAAAAAATATATTTTTCTTAAAATGTTTGTTCTTAAAATATTTCTACACAATTCTTGTAAACTATATTTTTTCTCACAATATTACCTTTTTCGAAAAAAAAATAATATATTTTTTTACAAATGTGTTTTGATCCTGTAAAATTTCATTTTTTTCCCTCAAAATAGTCCGACATAATTATTGTACAATAACAACCTTTTTCTCGAAATATTGCAACTTTTTTTGTAAAAAATATTATGACTTTTTTCACAACACATTTGACTTTAATTATGTAAAATAGCATTTTTTTCCTGAAAAAACAACTTTTTTTCTTAAAATTTTTGTTCCTAAAATATTTCTACACAATTCTTGTCAACTATCTTTTTCTCATAATATTTCGTTATTTTAAAAAAATAAAACATATTTTTTATTTAATCCATTCCATATTTATGGAATGGATAAATTACATTATTTAACTTTGTAAAATTATTATTTTTTAGAATATTACAAAAAATTCTCACATGACAACTTTTTCTCACAATATTGCAAATTTTTTGTAAAAAAATACGACTTTTTTCACAACATATTTGACTTTAATTATGTAAAATTGCATTATTTTCTGAAAAAAAAAAAAAAAATTCTTGAAATGTTTGTTCTTAAAATATTTCTACACAATTCTTGTAAACTATATTTTTTCTCACAATATTACCTTTTTTGAAAAAAATAATAATACATTTTTTTTACAAATGTGTTTTGATCCTGTAAAATGGCATACATTTTGTTTTAAAATTTCATTTTTTTTTCTCAAAATAGTCCGACATAATTATTGTACAACAACAACCTTTTTCTCAAAATATTGCAACTTTTTTTGTAAAAAATATTATGATTTTTTTCACAACACACTTGACTTTAATTATGTAAAATAGCATTTTTTCCCTGAAAAAACAACTTTTTTTCTTAAAATTTTTGTTCCTAAAATATTTCTACACAATTCTTGTCAACTATCTTTTTCTCATAATATTTCGTCATTTTAAAAAATAAAACATATTTTTTATTTAATCCATTCCATATTTATGGAATGGATAGATTACATTATTTAACTTTGTAAAATTATTATTGTTTAGAATATTACAAAAAATTCTCACATGACAACTTTTTCTCACAATATTGCACATTTTTTGTAAAAAAATACGACTTTTTTCACAACATATTTGATTTTAATTATGTAAAATTGCATTATTTTCTGAAAAAAAAAAAATATTTTTCTTGAAATGTTTGTTCTTAAAATATTTCTACACAATTCTTGTAAACTATATTTTTTCTCACAATATTACCTTTTTCGAAAAAAAAAAAAAATATTTTTTTACAAATGTGTTTTGATCCTGTAAAATTTCATTTTTTCCCCTCAAAATAGTCCGACATAATTATTGTACAATAACGACCTTTTTCTCGAAATATTGCAACTTTTTGGAAAAAATATTATGACTTTTTTCACAACACATTTGACTTTAATTATGTAAAATAGCATTTTTTTCCTGAAAAAACAACTTTTTTTCTTAAAATTTTTGTTCCTAAAATATTTCTACAAAATTCTTGTCAACTATCTTTTTCTCATAATATTTCGTCATTTTAAAAAATAAAACATATTTTTTTATTTAATCCATTCCATATTTATGGAATGGATAAATTACATTATTTAACTTTGTAAAATTATTATTTTTTAGAATATTACAAACAATTCTCACATGACAACTTTTTCTCACAATATTGCACATTTTTTGTAAAAAAATACGACTTTTTTCACAACATATTTGACTTTAATTATGTAAAATTGCATTATTTTCTGAAAAAAAAAAAAAAAATTTTCTTGAAATGTCTGTTCTTAAAAGATTTCTACACAATTCTTGTAAACTATATTTTTTCTCACAATATTACCTTTTTCGAAAAAAAAATAATATATTTTTTTACAAATGTGTTTTGATCCTGTAAAATTTCCTTTTTTTTCCTCAAAATAGTCCGACATAATTATTGTACAACAACAACCTTTTTCTCAAAATATTGCAACTTTTTTTGTAAAAAATATTATGACTTTTTTCACAACACATTTGACTTTAATTATGTAAAATAGCATTTTTTTCCTGAAAAAACAACTTTTTTTCTTAAAATTTTTGTTCCTAAAATATTTCTACAAAATTATTGTCAACTATCTTTTTCTCATAATATTTCGTCATTTTAAAAAATAAAACATATTTTTTTATTTAATCCATTCCATATTTATGCTCATGCAGCTGGAAATGAGCAGCCATTTGAAGACTCCCACTTTCCGCCCGGAGGCGAAACAAGCTGTCAGAGGTGGAAATTAGACGAACAGCGTTTCCGTGAGTGGATTTGAAGGTAGAGACTTTGTGCAAATAGCACAGTGTGCCAAATCAGAGGAGCGGCGGCGGCGGCGAGATGAGTCACGGCTGCCGGTGCAGAAGCTTGAACAAACAGATCCACAGGAAGCTTCCAGACGAGGCCAGGTGTTGTCAACTCATCCTGGACTTTGAAGTTCATAATCACCTGTTAGTTGTTGTTTCCTTCTGCTGCAGTCCCACTCCAGTCCTGCGGGGGGGCGGCCACGCTCATTGCTACTGAGCTAAATGAAGGGGAAACAAAAACAATGTCAGCCATTTTGTTTGAATTTGTGAGTTTCTCCACATTAATGGATTAGGATGTGTGATTAAATTCCTGATCTACAGCGAGCAGTCCAGAAGGTTTCAGCCGGGTGAGTAAAGGATTTACTTTTTTATGGCTTCAAATATTTGCTAAAAGAGGATGAATGAGATGGAGGACACAGAGGGCTAGAATGCCTCAAGGGCAGGAGTTTATGGGTTCTTCCTCCTTTTAGGCCTCCGTCTAGTTAAGTTAGGTAGAATTCAATGTAGAGTAACCATTGAGATAATGATCTGAACTTTGGACCAGCAAGCTGCACATGAAATGATTGACATGTAGACGAGCCAATGCACACACAATTATTAGCATATAGACGAGCCACTGACACACACAATTATTAACATGTAGACTAGCCAATGACACACAAAATGATACGTGTACACTAGTCAATGACACACACAATGTTTGACATGTAGACTAACCAATGAAAAATATGATTAAGTGTAGACCCTAGGACTGGAGTATTGCAGGGAAATATCGACTTTTTAACGTCAATGACTGAGAATTATTGATTCCTATAATAGCCAATGCATAAATTGATTGACATGTAGACAAGCCAATGACACACAAAATGATACATGTGGACTAGGCAATAAAATATATTGATTAATGTGTAAACTAGCCAATGAAAAATAATGATTAATGTGTCGACTTGCCAATGAAAAATGACGATTAATGTGTAGACTAGACAATGAAAATTAAGGATTCATGTGTAGACTAGCCTATGGAAAATAATGATTAATGTGTAGATTAGCCTATGAAAAATAATGATTCATGTGTAGGCTAGCCTATGAAAAATAATGATTAATGTGTAGATTAGCCTATGAAAAATAATGATTCATGTGTAGGCTAGCCTATGAAAAATAGTGATTCATGTGTAGACTAGCCTATGAAAAAGAATGATTCATGTGTAGGCTAGCCTATGAAAAATAATGATTAATGTATAGATTAGCCTATGAAAAAGAATGATTCATGTGTAGGCTAGCCTATGAAAAATAATGATTAATGTGTAGACTAGCCTATGAAAAATAATGATTCATGTGTAGGTTAGCCTATGAAAAATAATGATTAATGTGTTGACTTGCCAATGAAAAATGACGATTAATGTGTAGACTAGCCAATGAAAATTAAGGATTAATGTGTAGACTAGCCTATGGAAAATAATGATTAATGTGTAGATTAGCCTATGAAAAATAATGATTCATGTGTAGGCTAGCCTATGAAAAATAATGATTAATGTGTAGATTAGCCTATGAAAAATAATGATTCATGTGTAGGCTAGCCTATGAAAAAAAATGATTAATGAGTAGACTAGCCTATGAAAAATAATGATTCATGTGTAGGCTAGCCTATGAAAAATAATGATTAATGTGTAGACTAGCCTATGAAAAATAATGATTCATGTGTAGGCTAGCCTATGAAAAATAATGATTCATGTGTAGATTAGCCTATGAAAAATAACGATTAAGGTGTGGACGAGCCAACGAAAAAAATGATTAATGCGTAGACTAGCCTATGAAGAATAATGATTAAGATGTAGATTGACCTATAAAAAATAATGATTATTGTGTAGACTAGCCTATGAAAAATAATGATTAATGTGTAGACTAGCCAATGAAAAATAATGATTGTGTAGACTAGCCTATGAAAAATAAGGATTCATGTGTATACTAGCCTATGAAAAATAATGATTAATGTGTAGACTAGCCTATGAAAAATAATGATTGTGTCGACTTGTCAATGAAAATTAATGATTAATGTGTAGACTAGCCTGTGAAAAATAATGATTATTGTGTAGACTAGCCTATGAAAAATAAGGATTAATGTGTAGGCTAGCCTATGAAAAATAATGATTAATGTGTAGACTAGCCTATGAAAAATAAGGATTAATGTGTATACTAGCCTATGAAAAATAATGATTGTGTCCACTTGCCAATGAAAATTAATGATTAATGTGTATACTAGCCTGTGAAAAATATTGATTACTGTGTAGACTAGCCTATGAAAAATAATGATTAATATGTAGACTACCCTATGAAACAACATGATTGACATGTAGACTAGCCAATTAAAAATAATGATTAATGTGTAGACTAGCCAATGAAAAAGAATGATTGTGTAGATTAGCCAATTAAAAATAATGATTAATGTGTAGACTAGCCAATGAAAAAGAATGATTGTGTAGATTAGCCAATTAAAAATAATGATTAACGTGTAGACTAGCCAATGAAAAATATTGAAAAATGTGTAGGCTAGCCAATGAAAAATATTGATTAATGAGTAGTCTAGCCCATGAAATAATAATGATTAATGTGTAGACTAGCCAATGAAACACAACATGATTGACATGTAGACTAGCCAATGAAAAATATTAAATGAGGTGTAGACTAGCCAATGAAAAATAATGATTAATGTGTAGACTAGCCAATGAAAAATATTGATTGATGTGTAGACTAGCCAATGAAAAATAATTATTAATTTGTTGACTAGCCAATGAAACACAACATGATTGACATGTAGACTAGCCAGTGAAAAACATTGATTAATGTGTCGATTAGCCAATGAAAAATATTGATTAATGTGTAGACTAGCCTATGAAAAATAATGATTAATGTGTAGACTAGCCTATGGAAAATAATGATTAATGTGTAGATTAGCCTATGAAAAATAATGATTCATGTGTAGGCTAGCCTATCAAAAATAATGATTAATGTGTAGACGAGCCTATGAAAAATAACGATTAAGGTGTAGACGAACCAACGAAAAATAATGATTAATGTGTAGACTAACCAATGGAAATTAATGATTAATGTGTAGACTAGCCTATGAAGAATAATGATTAAGATGTAGATTAACGTATAAAAAAATAATGATTATTGTGTAGACTAGCCTATGAAAAATAATGATTAATGTGTAGACTAGCCAATGAAAAATAATGATTAATGTGTAGACTAGCCTATGAAAAATAAGGATTCATGTGTAGACTAGCCTATGAAAAATAATGATTAATGTGTAGACTAGCCTATGAAAAATAAGGATTAATGTGTAGACTAGCCTATGAAAAATAATGATTAATGTGTAGACTAGCCAATGAAAAATAATGATTAATGTGTAGACTAGCCAATGCAATGTATTGATTAATGTGTAGACTAGCTTATGAAACACAACATGATTGACATGCAGTTCTTGCATTGGCCTCCATTGGAGTGGCCAGTGGGCGTGTGTGCAGTGAAAAAAGCCCTAAAAGGAGCAATATGACAAAGTTAGCAGGAAGTGTGTGAGTGGAACTTTGCTGTTAGCAGGAAGTGTGTGAGTGGAACTTTGATGTTAGCAGGAAGTGTGTGAGTGGAACTTTGCTGTTAGCAGGAAGTGTGTGAGTGGAACTTTGATGTTAGCAGGAAGTGTGTGAGTGGAACTTTGATGTTAGCAGGAAGTGTGTGAGTGGAACTTTGCTGTTAGCAGGAAGTGTGTGAGTGGAACTTTGATGTTAGCAGGAAGTGTGTGAGTGGAACTTTGATGTTAGCAAGAAGTGTGTGAGTGGAACTTTGATGTTAGCAAGAAGTGTGTGAGTGGAACTTTGATGTTAGCAGGAAGTGTGTGAGTGGAACTTTGATGTTAGCAGGAAGTGTGTGAGTGGAACTTTGATGTTAGCAGGAAGTGTGTGAGTGGAACTTTGATGTTAGCAAGAAGTGTGTGAGTGGAACTTTGATGTTAGCAGGAAGTGTGTGAGTGGAACTTTGATGATAGCAGGAAGTGTGTGAGTGGAACTTTGATGTTAGCAGGAAGTGTGTGAGTGGAACTTTGATGTTAGCAGGAAGTGTGTGAGTGGAACTTTGATGTTAGCAGGAAGTGTGTGAGTGGAACTTTGATGTTAGCAGGAAGATGTGTGTGTGGAACTTTGATGTTAGCAGGAAGTGTGTGAGTGGAACTTTGCTGTTAGCAGGAAGTGTGTGAGTGGAACATTGCTGTTAGCAGGAAGTGTGTGAGTGGAACTTTGCTGTTAGCAGGAAGTGTGTGAGTGGAACTTTGATGTTAGCAGGAAGTGTGTGAGTGGAACTTTGCTGTTAGCAGGAAGTGTGTGAGTGGAACTTTGATGTTAGCAGGAAGTGTGTGAGTGGAACTTTGATGTTAGCAGGAAGTGTGTGAGTGTAACTTTGATGTTAGCAGGAAGTGTGTGAGTGGAACTTTGCTGTTAGCAGGAAGTGTGTGAGTGGAACTTTGATGTTAGCAGGAAGTGTGTGAGTGGAACTTTGCTGTTAGCAGGAAGTGTGTGAGTGGAACTTTGATGTTAGCAGGAAGTGTGTGAGTGGAACTTTGATGTTAGCAGGAAGTGTGTGAGTGGAACTTTGATGTTAGCAGGAAGTGTGTGAGTGGAACTTTGATGTTAGCAGGAAGTGTGTGAGTGGAACTTTGCTGTTAGCAGGAAGTGTGTGAGTGGAACTTTGATGTTAGCAGGAAGTGTGTGAGTGGAACTTTGCTGTTAGCAGGAAGTGTGTGAGTGGAACTTTGCTGTTAGCAGGAAGTGTGTGAGTGGAACTTTGATGTTAGCAGGAAGTGTGTGAGTGGAACTTTGATGTTAGCAGGAAGTGTGTGAGTGGAACTTTGATGTTAGCAGGAAGTGTGTGAGTGGAACTTTGATGTTAGCAGGAAGTGTGTGAGTGGAACTTTGCTGTTAGCAGGAAGTGTGTGAGTGGAACTTTGATGTTAGCAGGAAGTGTGTGAGTGGAACTTTGCTGTTAGCAGGAAGTGTGTGAGTGGAACTTTGATGTTAGCAGGAAGTGTGTGAGTGGAACTTTGATGTTAGCAGGAAGTGTGTGAGTGGAACTTTGATGTTAGCAGGAAGTGTGTGAGTGGAACTTTGATGTTAGCAGGAAGTGTGTGAGTGGAACTTTGATGTTAGCAGGAAGTGTGTGAGTGGAACTTTGATGTTAGCAGGAAGTGTGTGAGTGGAACTTTGATGTTAGCAGGAAGTGTGTGAGTGGAACATTGCTGTTAGCAGGAAGTGTGTGAGTGGAACTTTGATGTTAGCAGGAAGTGTGTGAGTGGAACATTGCTGTTAGCAGGAAGTGTGTGAGTGGAACTTTGATGTTAGCAGGAAGTGTGTGAGTGGAACTTTGCTGGCCATCGCATGATTGATGTTGCTGACTGGAATAATTATGCTAATATCATATTTTGCCCTCCCTGATGAAAAATGCCTGTCACATAAAACACAGCCTGGCCTTTTAGCCTGAGTCAGTTTTGGGATTAGCGCCACCTCCCCTTACGCCACTTTCAATTACCGCCCTCCAAATTGCCCGCCGTCTGATGGCGAGCTCTCGCCGCTCACCTCGCCGCTTCCTGCCGGCGAGAATCTCCATCTCCAAATTGCAAAAAACGCCGATCTCGTCACATCTTTAAAAGGAGACTTTGATTGGAAAAAATGTGCGAGGGATTGGAATGCTGGCCGCCCTCGCTATTTGGGGATGAGGCTTGCTTTTTTTCAAGTGTTATTATAAAAGGCAGACGCCCGCATGTTTACTCAGCCCTGTTACTTTTCTGCACGCTTTCAGGACACTTTATTTCTCTTTGGTTTTTGTAACAGGAGGCATCAAATTAGCATGAAATATATCCACAGGACATTCATGTTTATACATCATTACACTGTCTAGTAACAGGAGTGAGTTTTAGCACTCAATTAGCAGGAAATACCTTCAATACACCCACAAAAAATCGCACTATGACACCAAGCACATTACAGTAAATAGTAACAGGAGTGAGTTTTTAGCACCGAATCAACATTAAATACAAGGATTCATATAATATATCCACAGTTGCGCTAATTGACACCGAACACAGTGCAGTAATTAGTAACAGGACTGAAAGTAACAGGAGTGAGTTTTAGCAACGAATTAGCAGAACATACCTTAAATATACTCGCATAGCATTCATGCTGATAGCATTATGACGCCAAACACATTACGGTAATTAGTAACAGGACTGAATGTAACAGGAGTGAGTTTTTAGCACCAAATCAACATAAAATACAATGATTCATATAATATATCCACAGTTGCGCTAATTGACACTGAACACAGTGCAGTAATTAGTAACAGGACTGAAAGTAACAGGAGTGAGTTTTAGCAACGAATTAGCAGAACATACCTTAAATATACTCACATAGCATTCATGCTGATAGCATTATGGCGCCAAGCACATTACGGTAATCAGTAACAGGATTGAACGTAACAGGAGTGAGTTTTTAGCACCAAATCAACATTAAATACACGGATGCATAAAATATATCCAAAGTTGCGCTAATTGACACTAAACACAGTAAAGTAATTAGTAAAAGGACCGAAAGTAACAGGAGTGAGTTTTTAGCACCGAATTAGCAGGAACTACCTTAAATGTATCCACTTGACATTCATGCTAAAATAATTATGACACTAAACACAGTACAGTGATCAGTAACAGGACTGAGTTGTTGTTGTTTTTAGCACCGAAATAGCATGAAATACACGGATAAATGAAATATGTCCACAGTAGTGCTAATTGCCACTAAACATAGGTCAGTAATTAGTAACAGGACTGAAAGTAACAGAAGTGAGTTTCAGCACCATATTAATATGAAATACATGCTCAGTTGCGCTAATTGACACTAAATACAGTACAGTAATTAGTAACAGGAGTGACTTTTTAGCACCAAATTAACATTAAATGCACGGATGCATGAAATATGTCCACAGTTGCGCTAATTGACACTAAACACAGTACAGTAATTAGTAACAGGACTGAAAGTAACATGAGTGAGTTTTTTTTGCACCAAAATAGCATGAAATACACAGATAGATTAAACATGTCCACATGGCAGTTGCGCTAATTGACACTTAACACAGTACAGTAATTAGTAACAGGACGGAAAGTAACAGGAGTGAGTTTTTAGCACCGTATTAACATGAAATACATTAAATATATCCACATGACATTCATGCTTACACAATATTACACTGTTTAGTAACAGGAGTGAGTATTAGCATCGAATTAGCAGGAACTACCTTGACATTCATGCTAATCGGCATAATGACACTAAACAGGGTACAGTGATCAGTAACAGGACTGAGTTGTTGTTGGTTTTTTTTAGCTCCGAAATAGCATGAAATACACAGATAGATGAAATACACAGATAGATTAAACATGTCCACATGGCAGTTGCGCTAATTGACACTTAACATAGTACAGTAATTAGTAACAGGACTGAAAGTAACAGGAGTGAGTTTTTAGCACCGCATTAACATGAAATACATTAAATGTATCCACATGACATTCATGCTAACACATTATTACACTGTTTAGTAACGGGAGTGAGTTTTAGCACCAAATTAGCAGGAACTACCTTTAATATATCCACATGGCGTTCATGCTAATCGGCATAATGACACTAAACACGGTAAAGTGATCAGTAACAGGACTGAGTTGTTGTTGTTTTTTTAGCTCCGAATAGCATGAAATACACAGATAGATGAAATATGTCCACATGGCAGTAGTGCTAATTGACACTTAACATAGTACAGTAATTAGTAACAGGACTGAAAGTAACAGGAGTGAGTTTTTAGCACCGCATTAACATGAAATACATTAAATATATCCATGTGACATTCATGCTTACACATTATTACACTGTTTAGTAACAGGAGTGAGTTTTAGCACCGAATTAGCAGGAACTACTTTCAATATATCCACATGGCATTCATGCTAATCGGCATTATCACACTAAACACGGTACAGTGATCAGTAACAGGACTGAGTTGTTGTTTTTTTTAGCTCCGAAATAGCATGAAATACACAGATAGATTAAATATGTCCACATGGCAGTAGTGCTAATTGACACTAAACACAGTACAGTTATTAGTAACAGGACTGAAAGTAACAGGAGTGAGTTTTTAGCACCGCATTAACATGAAATACATTAAATATTTCCACATGGCAATCATGCTAATACATTATTACACTGTTTAGTAACAGGAGTGAGTTTTAACACCGAATTAGCAGGAAATACCTTGAATATATCCACATGACATTCATGCTAATCGGCATTATGACACTTAGCACAGTACAGTGATCAGTAACAAGACTGAGTTGTTGTTTTTTAGCTCCGAAATGGCGTGAAATACACATATAGATGAAATATGTCCACACGGCGGTTGCGCTAATTGACACTAAACACAGTACAGTGATTAGTAACAGGACTGGAAGTAACATGAGTGAGTTTTTAGCACCGAATTAGCATGAAATACACGGATAGATGAAATATGTCCACATGGCAGTAGTGCTAATTGACACTAAACACAGTACAGTAATTAGTAACAGGACTGAAAGTAACAGGAGTGGGTTTTTAGCATCGAATTCGCATGAAATACACGGATAGATGAAATATGTCCACACGGCAGTTGCGCTAATTGACACTGAACACAGTACAGTAATTAGTAACAGGACTGAAAGTAACTTACACATCTGTGAAGTCACCATTAATGCTGAAAGGTACATACAGGTTATGGAGCAACATATGTTATTATGGACGCCCCTGCTTATTTCAGCAAGACGATGCTTCATAGTAAAAGAGTGCGGGTACTACACTGGCCTGCCTGTAGTCCAGACTTGTCTCCCATTGAAAATGTGTGGTGCAATATGAAGCCTAAAATACTTAAGCTGTACATCAAGCCAGAATGGGAAATAATTCCACTTCAAAAACGTGTCTCCTCAGTTCCCAAACCTTTACTGAGTGTAGTTCCGGCACCAGGTCTTTGTTCTAAAAAAAAAAAAAGCATAACAATTGTTGTGCACGTCTCTCACTGACAAAATGTGCAAAAAAACCTCCCCAGAGAGGCGGTAAAGTTGCAGCGGTTGCCAGGCAACAGACGACGTATGGCGGCGGTAAGACAATGAGACGTATTCCGAACACACGTTAGTTCACCTTGTGCACAATCTCTGCACCCCCCCCCCCCTCATCATCAAGGCCACGCACTTCCTGGCTGGCTCGGATCACAACACCCCCCCCCCCCCCCCCCACCCCTCTCCACCACCTAGGGGACCGGGGCGAGCGCGTGGCGTCCCCCCCGGCGCCGACTGATAGGATTTAGAGTCACATTCAGATTGGATGCATATAGATCAGGGCTGAAGTTTCCATTTCTTTTAGAGGACATTGACTCTCAAATGACTGCAGTGCATCTTAAAGTGGGAGCGGGAAGAACAATACCCGCCCCCCCCGCGCCGCCCCTGCTTTTCCACACATCATCATGTGCAGGTGGCGACGTAGTGCACGGGTGTATAGATTCCAGGTGCAGTGTGAGAAGGTTACATAAATAAAGTAGTCAGTTTGCAGCTCCCCCCCCCCTCCAGGCAGTGACAGCTCCATAGATGAAGTCCTGAGAGGTCCAAAGTGCTGGTTAGTATTCCTGTGAGGACACGCTAAACGCCTCCCGCCCACCCCAAAAAAAGTCCCCAAAAATGGAAAAAAATGGGTTCAATCTGCGTGTGAGCGATCCCGGTGAGGAACGAGCGAGGTGGCGTCCAAGTGGGATGTTGTTTTGTACATTTCCAAAGAAGATGCCGCTTATTTCAAAGGTGTCAATCTTGTTTTTATTGAGGGCCACATGGCAATTATGGCCGTTTGTATAATAACGTATGATTACAAAATTAATAATAACGTATCATAGCATACAATTTAGGCACTGTTGATGATTATTATAAACTGATCGCATTATGACAGCATGCACAGTACAGTGATTAGTAACAGGAGTGAGTTTTTAGCACCAAATTCGCATGAAATACACGGATAGATGAAATATGTCCACATGGCAGTAGTGCTAATTGACACTAAACACAGTACAGTGATTAGTAACGGGAGTGAGAGTAACAGGAGTGAGTTTTTAGCACCGAATTCGCATGAAATACACGCATAGATGAAATATGTCCACATGGCACTAGTGCTAATTGACAATAAACACAGTACAGTGATTAGTAACAGGAGTGAGAGTAACAGGAGTGAGTTTTTAGCACCGAATTCGCATGAAATACACGGATAGATGAAATATGTCCACATGGCAGTAGTGCTAATTGACACTAAACACAGTACAGTGATTAGTAACAGGAGTGAGAGTAACAGGAGTGAGTTTTTAGCATCGATTCGCATGAAATACACGAATAGATGAAATATGTCCACATGGCAGTAGTGCTAATTGACACCAAACGCAGTACAGTGATTAGTAACAGGAGTGAGAGTAACAGGAGTGAGTTTTTAGCATTGAATTCGCATGAATTACACGGATAGATGAAACATGCTCACATGACAGTAGTGCTAATTGTCACTAAACACAGTACAGTGATTAGTAACAGGAGTGAGTGTAACAGGAGTGAGTTTTTAGCATCAAATTCACATGAAATACACGGATAGATGAAATATGTCCACATGGCACTTGTGCTAATTGACACTAAACACAGTACAGTGATTAGTACCAGGAGTGAGAGTAACAGGAGTGAGTTTTAAGCACCGAATTCGCATGAAATACACGGATAGATGAAATATGTCCACATGGCAGTAGTGCTAATTGACACTAAACACAGTACAGTGATTAGTAACAGGAGTGAGTGTAACAGGAGTGAGTTTTTAGCATCAAATTCACATGAAATACACGGATAGATGAAATATGTCTACATGGCAGTAGTGCTAATTGACACTAAACACAGTACAGTGATTAGTAGCGGGAGTGAGAGTAACAGGAGTGAGTTTTTAGCATTGAATGCGCATGAATTACACGGATAGATGAAATATGCTCACATGACAGTAGTGCTAATTGTCACTAAACACAGTACAGTGATTAGTAACAGGACTGAAAGTAACAGGAGTGAGTTTTTAGCCCATAAATAACGTGAAATACACAGATAGATGAAATATGTCCACATGGCAGTAGTGCTAATTGACACTGAAAAAAGTACAGTGATTAGTAACAGGACTGAAAGTAACGGGAATAAGTTTTTAGCACCAAATTAGCATGACATATATCCACATGGCATTCATGCTAATCCCAGTATGACACCAAGCACGTTACAGTAATTAGTAACAGGACTGAAAGTAACAGGAGTGAGTTTATAGCACCGCATTCGCATGAAATACACGGATAGATGCAATATGTCCACATGGCAGTAGTGCTAATTGACACTAAACATAGTACAGTAATTAGTAACAGGACCGGAAGTAACAGGAGTGAGTTTTTAGCATTGAATTCGCATTAAATACACGGATAGATGAAATATGTCCACATGGCAGTTGTGCTAATTGACACTAAACATAGTACAGTAATTAGTAACAGGACCGGAAGTAACAGGAGTGAGTTTTTAGCATTGAATTCGCATTAAATACACGGATAGATGAAATATGTCCACATGGCAGTTGTGCTAATTGACACTAAACATAGTACAGTAATTAGTAACAGGAGTGAGTTTTTAGCATCGAATTCACATGTGGCTGACTACATAAAATAAAGTGGCTCACTACATAAAATTAAGTGGCTGACTACAAAAAAGGAAGTGGCTGACTACATAAATGAAGTGGCTGACTACATTAAATGATGTGGAGGACTACATAAAATGAAGTGGCTGACTACATAAAATGAAGTGGCTGACTACATAAAATGAAGTGGCTGACTACATTAAATTATGTGGCTGATTACATAACATGATGTGGCAGACTACATTAAATGAGTTGGCTGACTACATAAAATAATGTGGCTGACTACATAAAATAAAGTGGCTCACTACATAAAATGATGTGGCTGACTACATAAAATGATGTGGCTGACTACATAAAATGATGTGGCTGACTACATAAAATGATGTGGCTGACTACATAAAACAAGGTGGAGGACTACATAAAATGATGTGGCTGACTACATAAAATGATGTGGCTGACTACATAAAACAATGTGGAGGACTACATAAAACAATGTGGAGGACTACATAAAATGATGTGGCTGACTACATAAAATAAAGTGGCTCACTACATAAAATGATGTGGCTGACTACATAAAATGAAGTGGCTGACTACATAAAATGATGTGGCTGACTACATAAAATGATGTGGCTGACTACATAAAACAATGTGGAGGACTACGTAAAACAATGTGGAGGACTACATAAAACAATGTGGCTGACTACATAAAATGAAGTGGCTGACTACATAAAATGAGGTGGCTGACTACATAAAACAATGTGGAGGACTACATAAAACAATGTGGAGGACTACATAAAATGATGTGGCTGACTACATAAAATGATGTGGCTGACTACATAAAACAATGTGGCTCACTACATAAAACAATGTGGAGGACTACATAAAATGATGTGGCTCACTACATAAAATGATGTGGCTGACTACATAACACAATGTAGAGGACTACATAAAATAATGTGGCTGACTACATAAAACAATGTGGAGGACTACATACAACGATGTGGCTGACTACATAAAATGAAGTGGCTGACTACATAAAACAATGTGGAGGACTACATAAAATGATGTGGCTGACTACATAAAATGAAGTGGCTGACTACATAAAACAATGTGGAGGACTACATAAAATGATGTGGCTGACTACATAAATGGAAGTGGCTGACTACATAAAACAATGTGGAGGACTACATAAAATGATGTGGCTGACTACATAAATGGAAGTGGCTGACTACATAAAACAATGTGGCTGACTACATAAAATGAGGTGGCTGACTACATAAAATGATGTGGCAGGGCACATGTAATGATGTGTTAATAATGTTAAATAAATTTAAAAAAATGAATCCGGCCCACGCACACTTCATTGTTCAAGTATGTCACCCCTTTGGGAAAAGTTGGAACATCCATCCATTTTCTACCGCTTATTCCCTTCGGGGTCGCGGGGGGCGCTGGAGCCTATCTCAGCTGCAATCGGGCGGAAGGCGGGGTACACCCTGGACAAGTCGCCAGCTCATCGCAGTGCCAACACAGATAGACAAGACAACATTCACACTCACATTCACACACTAGGGCCAAGTTAGTGTTGCCAATCAACCTATCCCCAGGTGCATGTCTTTGGAGGTGGGAGGGGCCTATCCCCAGGTGCATGTCTTTGGAGGTGGGAGGGGCCTATCCCCAGGTGCATGTCTTTGGAGGTGGGAGGGGCCTATCCCCAGGTGCATGTCTTTGGAGGTGGGAGGGGCCTATCCCCAGGTGCATGTCTTTGGAGGTGGGAGGGGCCTATCCCCAGGTGCATGTCTTTGGAGGTGGGAGGGGCCTATCCCCAGGTGCATGTCTTTGGAGGTGGGAGGGGCCTATCCCCAGGTGCATGTCTTTGGAGGTGGGAGGGGCCTATCCCCAGGTGCATGTCTTTGGAGGTGGGAGGGGCCTATCCCCAGCTGCATGTCTTTGGAGGTGGGAGGAAGCCGGGGTGGGGGAGGGGGGTTGAACAACATGCATGCTTGTGAGTAAAAAACATGAGAGAAGCAGGTAATTAGAGTAACTCCGAGTCGCACACACTACAAGTCCATCATTCTTCTAAGTGCACGCACAAAAAAAGCAGCGTCGGGAAAAAAATTGCCAACACCCGCTCGCGCCCCCCCCAACCCCCCAACCCCCCAACCCCCATGCTACTCCATCGCTGCAACAAATGCAGCAGTGGAAACTCATCTGGCGCCGGCGAGGCCTGGCGGGAGCAGCAAAAGGTGTTGTGTGGATGTAATGTGATTTTATTTCTCTTTCGAGAGGCGCAGGCTTGTATATGAGGCGGCGTAATGGGGTCACAGTGGACGTGCGGGCTCTATTTCACAGGCTGAGGGACGGAATGTGCGAGACGCGGGGCCAGCTGAAAGGTCTGACTAATGAATTCTCTATCCCCGCCATTTTTTTTTTTTCCTTTCCTACCTTGCGTCCTTCCTTCCTTCCTTCTCCAAACTCCACCTGGATAGCCAAAGGTGTCAGGAACCATAGCGGCTCAATGAAGACTGACGGATGGAGATGACCAAGCTAAGTGCTCCCAGCTTGCCTTCAATTACGGCGTTTTTGTTGTTGTTTTTTGTTCTTGGGAAGGACGACGGACAGGAAGTAGAAAATGATGACCACAAAACAGTTGACACTTTAAAATAAAACCCAATATAATTTAACTCATTTAACTCAACTAACATTTTGTCAATATTCAGTGTTTTATCGTTCGTAGTTAATATATCTATGAATATATATATATATATATATATATATATATATATATATATATATATATATATATATATATATATATATATATATATATATATATATATATATATATATATATATATATATATATATATATATATATATATATATTTTTTTGTTGTTGTTGTTGTTGGGAAGGACGACGGACAGGAAGTAGAAAATGATGACCACAAAACAGTTGACACTTTAAAATACAACCCAATATAATTGAACTCATTTAACTCAACTAATAATTTGTCATTATTCAATGTTTTATCATTCGTAGTTAATATTATTATTATTTTTTTGTTCTTGTGAAGGACAACGGACAGGAAGTAGAAAATGATGACCACAAAACAGTTGACACTTTAAAATAAAACCCAATATAATTTAACTCAACTAATATTTTGTCAATATTCAGTGTTTTATTGTTCGTAGTTATTATTATTCTTATTTTTTTGTTCTTGGGAAGGAAGACAGACAGGAAGTAGAAAATGATGACCACAAAAATGTTGACACTTTAAAATAAAACCCAATATAATTTAACTCATTTAACTCAACTAATATTGTGTCAATATTCAGTGTTTTATCGTTCGTAGTTAATATATATATATATATATATATATATATATATATATATATATATATATATATATATATATATATATATATATATATATATATATATATATATATATATATATATATATATATATATATGTATATTTTTTGTTCTTGGGAAGGACGACGGACAGGAAGTAGAACATGACCACAAAACAGTT
>NC_084738.1:75078305-75098305 GCF_033978785.1 Entelurus aequoreus | reverse complement strand
TCGCCGGGACTCGCCAGCATCACTTGGCCAGATGGCGGGGAGGAAGCAGCTGTGACTAATGTCCCCAGCAATGTCACAACCTTGGAAAGGGAGGTTGGGTTTGGAGATGGGAGGCCGATAGCGAGGGGCCCCGTGTTTGTTTGCGTCTCCCGCGCTATCTGCATCCGCTCGCAGCCCGCCGCCTTTCATCCCGTCCCCCCGGTACCACCGGGACCGACCCAGTGAAGTTTGTGGCTGGTATCTCCAAGCAGCAAACATCTACTGTACTGCTGGCAAGCGGCGGGCTCTTTGCTCATGCTGCTTGATGTGCTGTTTGGCAGGAAGCGTGCATGCGGATGAGCGGAGGCCCGCCAACTGCGGGCGGGCGGGAGAATTAGCCGGGCTGGAGGAATGAGTTGGCATCTGCAGATAGGTTAGCACACGCTGATGGAGGGAGTATTTGGGACGGTGGTCCTTAGCTCAGTTTTGGGCTTGGAGGAGAAAGTCCGAGCTGCACTTCAAGTTTCATTTCATGAAGCGACGAGGACACTCCATACTTGTACAGTCCTGCTCAAAGGTTTACATACACTTGTAAATAACATAATAAAAATAATAATTATTATAGATTTTATTTGTAAAAAAACACTTTACATTGAGTGAACAACCTTAAAGTGCTACAGTGTATTAAAAAAAATAAATAAAAAAATAAAAAGATAATAAAAAATAAATAAAAATAAAAAATAGAACTAGCTAAAACTAGTATGCATATATCTAAAAAAAGGGTTTTTAAGCCTTTTTTAAAAGCATCCACAGTCTGTGGTGCCCTCAGGTGGTCAGGGAGAGCGTTCCACAGACTGGGAGCGGCGGAGCAGAAAGCCCGGTCTCCCATTGATCGTAGCTTTGTCCTCGGAGGTTGGAGGAGGTGTCGTGTGGAGGATTTGGGGGGTGAGTAGTTCTTTGAGGTAGAGGGGGGGGGGGGCATTTCCATGGAGGCACTGGTGGGTTATGTTCTTGATGTTCTTGATGTTCTTGCTGGGGATCCCGACAAGAAGCACTTTACATTGAGTAAACAACCTCAAAGTGCTACAGCGTATTAAAAAAAAAATACAAATACAATTAAAAAATAAAAAGATAATAAAAAATCAATACAAATAAAAACTAGAACAGCCAAATAGCTAAAACTAGTATGCATATATCTTAAAAAAAAAGGTGTTTTTTTTTTAAAAAGAAGGGGTTTTAAGCCTTTTTTAAAAGCATCCACAGTCTGTGGTTCCCTCAGGTGGTCAGGGAGAGCGTTCCACAGACTGGGAGCGGTAGAGCAGAAAGCCCGGTCTCCCATTAATCGTAGCTTTGTCCTCGGATGTTGGAGGAGCGGAGGTGTCGAGTGGAGGATTTGGGGGGTGAGTAGTTCTTTGAGGTAGAGGGGGGGCATTTCCATGGAGGCACTGGTGGGTTAGTAGGGAGAATTTGAATTCAATCCTGAGTGGAACAGGAAGCCAGTGAATGGATTTGAGAGTTGGTGTGATATGGTCATATTTCCGCACTCTCATCAGGATCCTAGCAGCACTATTCTGTACGTGTTGTAGCTTATGGATGTTTTGCTGGGGATCCCGACAAGAAGCACTTTACATTGAGTAAACAACCTCAAAGTGCTACAGCGTATTAAAAAAAAAATACAAATAAAATAAAAAATAAAAAGATAATACAAAATAAATACAAATACAAAATAGAACAGCCAAATAGCTAAAACTAGTATGCATATATCTTAAAAAAAAGGCTTTTTTTTTTAAAAGAATGGTTTTTAAGCCTTTTTTAAAAGCATCCACAGTCTGTGGTGCCCTCAGGTGGTCAGGGAGAGCGTTCCACAGACTGGGAGCGGCGGAGCAGAAAGCCCGATCTCCCATTGATCGTAGCTTTGTCCTCGGAGGTTGGAGGAGGTGTCGTGTGGAGGATTTGGGGGGTGAGTAGTTCTTTGAGGTAGAGGGGGGGCATTTCCATGGAGGCACTGGTGGGTTAGTAGGGATAATTTGAATTCAATCCGGAGTGGAACAGGAAGCCAGTGAAGGGATTTGAGAGTTGGTGTGATATGATCATATTTCCGCACTCTCATCAGGATCCTAGCTGCACTATTCTGTACGTGTTGTAGCTAATGGATGTTCTTGCTGGGGATCCCGACAAGAAGCACTTTACATTGAGTAAACAACCTCAAAGTGCTACAGCGTATTAAAAAAAAAATACAAATAAAATTAAAAAATAAAAAGATAATAAAAAATAAATACAAATAAAAAATAGAACAGCCAAATAGCTAAAACTAGTATGCATATATCTAAAAAAAAAAAGGCATTTTTAAAAAAGAAGGGTTTTTAAGCCTTTTTTAAAAGCATCCACAGTCTGTGGTGCCCTCAGGTGGTCAGGGAGAGCGTTCCACAGGCTGGGAGCGGCGGAGCAGAAAGCCCGGTCTCCCGTTAATCGTAGCTTTGTCCTCGGATGTTGGAGAAGCAGAGGTGTCGTGTGGAGGATTTGGGGGTGAGTAGTTCTTTGAGGTAGAGGGGGGGCATTTCCATGGAGGCACTGGTGGGTTAGTAGAGAGAATTTGAATTCAATCCTGAGTGGAACAGGAAGCCAGCAAAGGGATTTGAGAGTTGGTGTGATATGATCATATTTCCGCACTCTCATCAGGATCCTAGCAGCACTATTCTGTACGTGTTGTAGCTTATGGATGTTTTTGCTGGGGATCCCGACGAGAAGTGAGTTGCAGTAGTCTAGCCATCATGTCATGGCTGTCTTGAGTTTCCAGTCATTTCTACAACTCTTATTTTTGGTGATAGAGTAAATGGAGCACATACTTGTTAGGTCACAAAAAAATTCATGAAGTTTGGTTCTTTTATGAATTTTTTATGGCCCAGAGCATAACACTACCACCACCGTGCTTGACGGTAGGCATGGTGTTCCTGGCATTAAAAGGCCTCACCTTTTTCTCCTCCAAAAATATTGCTGGGTATTTTGGCCAAACAGCTCCGTTTTTGTTTCATCTGACATCACGTGGACAAAGATAAGACCTTCTGGAGGAAAGTTCTGTGGTCAGATGAAACAAAATAACTAAAGTTCCTTGGGTGAATAATGTAAACTCACTACACCGGTATGTTTTAGCGCTTTCATGGCGAGTTTACTGACAGATATAAGTAAGAACGTTACACTACTTTATATTAGAAATGGCAACAGAGGAGGATGAATGTCACATAACAAGAAGATAGAGAAAAAGAAATAGCTTACCGACTACGAACTACAAGGGCGGACGCGCACAAATTTTCAGGACTTATGCAGATCCCAAATACAGATCAGCAGGTAAAAGAAGGTAAGAAAAATTTCCATAATATTGTGAAACAAAAAGCCAGATAATGTCTTACCTTTTACAGACATCATAATAATATTCCTATGTTGAAGCACAGTACAATCCATCAAGCGGTGTGGCTTCATAGCTTACCAAAGTCCTACTAAAACATTTTGATTGATTTTCGAGTGCCGTGTGTAATGTTCTATATTTTCAATGGAACATATAAAATGTTGTTGTTTACTTGAGTCATATTGCAGTATACACATATCTCCTGTGTGTGACTGCCATCTACTGGTCACTTATAATTACACCATGTACCAAATAAAATAGCTTTGAGGCCGGTAAGCACAACCAGAATTATTCCTTAAATTAGGCGCACCGGGTTATAAGGCGCACTGTCGAGTTTTGAGAACAACAAAAATTTAAGTGCGCCTTATAGTCCGGAAAATACGGTATATTCCTACAACTTTCTGTTTGTAAAATATATATTTTTATTAGTATTTATTTAATGTAATAACATCATTTCATGATTAATATTCATCAATTAAGTTTCCTAATAAAGGACACAAAAATAAGCAAACATTTGATTGGTAAATCATAGTGTAACGACCTGGAATTACACATTATGTGTAATATACATACATTGTTTTTCATGAGACGTGTCCTAGTATTGTATGTCTGAGTGGAGGTCCTGCTTTTTGAAATAATTTGTACCCCTTTAAGCCATCGCATTTAGTTCCTATTACAAACCCCGTTTCCATATGAGTTGAGAAATTGTGTTGGATGTAAATATAAACGGAATACAATGATTTGCAAATCCGTTTCAAGCCATATTTAATTGAATGCACTACAAAGACAACATATTTGATGTTCAAACTCATAAACTTTATTTTTTTTTGCAAATATTAATGAACTTAGAATTTCATGGCTGCAACACGTGCCAAAGTAGTTGGGAAAGGGCACGTTCACCACTGTGTTACATGGCCTTTCCTTTTAACAACACTCAGTAAACGTTTGGGAACTGAGGAGACACATTTTTGAAGTGGAATTCTTTCCCATTCTTGCTTGATGTACAGCTTAAGTTGTTCAACAGTCCGGGGGTCTCCCTTCTGCTATTTTAGGCTTCATAATGCAGGTCTGGACTACAGGCAGGCCAGTCTAGTACCCGCACTCTTTTACTATGAAGCCACGTTGATGTAACACGTGGCTTGGCATTGTCTTGCTGAAATAAGCAGGGGCGTCCATGGTAACGTTGCTTGGATGGCAACGTATGTTGCTCCAAAACCTGTATGTACCTTTCAGCATTAATGGTGCCTTCACAGATGTGTAAGTTACCCATGTCTTGGCCACTAATACACCCCCATACCATCACACATGCTGCCTTTTACACTTTGCGCCGATAACAATCCAGATGGTTCTTTTCCTCTTTGGTCCGGAGGACACGACGTCCACAGTTTCCAAAAACAATTTGAAATGTGGACTCGTCGGACCACAGAACACTTTTCCACTTTGCATCAGTCCATCTTAGATGAGCTCAGGCCCAGCGAAGCCGACGGCGTTTCTGGGTGTTGTTGATAAACGGTTTTCGCCTTGCATAGGAGAGTTTTAACTTGCACTTACAGATGTAGCGACCAACTGTAGTTACTGACAGTGGGTTTCTGAAGTGTTCCTGAGCCCATGTGGTGATATCCTTTACACACTGATGTCGCTTGTTGATGTAGTACAGCCTGAGGGATGGAAGGTCACGGGCTTAGCTGCTTACGTGCAGTGATTTCTCCAGATTCTCTGAACCCTTTGATGATATTACGGAGCGTAGATGGTGAAATCCCTAAATTCCTTGCAATAGCTGGTTGAGAAAGGTTTTTCTTAAACTGTTCAACAATTTGCTCGGGCATTTGTTGACAAAGTGTTGACCCTCGCCCCGTCCTTGTTTGTGAATGACTGAGCATTTCATGGAATCTACTTTTATACCCAATCATGGCACCCACCTGTTCCCAATTTGCCTGTTCACCTGTGGGATGTTCCAAATAAGTGTTTGATGAGCATTCCTCAACTTTATCAGTATTTATTGCCACCTTTCCCAAATTCTTTGTCACGTGTTGCTGCCATCAAATTCTAAAGTTAATTATTATTTGCAACAAAAAAAAAAAGTTTATCAGTTTGAACATCAAATATGTTGTCTTTTTAGCATATTCAACTGAATATGGGTTGAAAATGATTTGCAAATCATTGTATTCCATTTATATTTACATCTAACACAATTTCCCAACTCATATGGAAACGGGGTTTGTAAAACATTCACATGTTGCACAATGAGATGTAAACATGGGATCATGTGTACATTCCTGTAACTTTCTGTTTGTAAAATATATATTTGTATTAGTATTTCTTTAATATAATAACAGCATTTCATGATTAATATTTATGTATTAAGATTCTTAATAAATGACACTAGAATAAGCACACATTCGAATGGTAAATTAGAATGTAACGACCTGGAATGACACATTATGTGTAATTCAATGACAATAACAAAACATATAGTTTTACATGAGATGTGTCCTCATATTGTATGTCTGAGTGGAGGTCCTGCTTTGGAAATCATTTTGTACCCCTTTCAGCCATCACATTTAGTTCCCATTAAAACATTCACATGTTGCACAATGAGATGTAAACATGGGATCATGTGTACTATCCTGTAAAATATACATATTTTTTAGTATTTCTTTAATATATTTAATATAAACTTTTTGTGTGGCTGTAAACACATCACTGGCTAAGTGCCAACGTTGGTTTTAGTTTGGTTTGAACGGCAGGAAATGACTAGTTTCACCGATACAGGGAACATCGGGACGGCGTGGCACGTCTGTTGTGTCCTTGAGCGAGACACTTCACTCTTGCTCCTGATGGGTCGTGTTTAGGGCCTTGCACGGCAGCCCCTGTCATCAGTGTGTGAATGGGTGTGTGAATGTGTGAATGTAGAAATAGTGTCAAAGCGCTTTGAAGTACCTTGAAGGTAGAAAAGCGCTATACAAGTATCAGAGAGTTTATGAGAGTGCGGAAATATGACCACATCACACCAACTCTCAAATCCCTTCACTGGCTTCCTGTTCCACTCAGGATTGAATACAAAGTCTCCCTACTAACCCACCAGTGCCTCCATGGAAATTCCCCCCTCTACCTCAAAGAACTACTCACCCCCAAATCCTCCACACGACACCCCCGCTCCGGACAGGCTAACCTCCTCCAACCTCCGAGGACAAAGCTACGTACAATAAGAGACCGGACTTTCTGCTCCGCCGCTCCCAGTCTGTGGAACGGTCTCCCTGACCACCTGAGGGCACCACAGACTGTGGATGCTTATAAAAAAAGGCTTAAAACCTTTCTTTTTAAAAAAAGACTATTTTTTTATTTATTTATTTATTTATTTTTTTTTTTTTTTATAATGTCCTGCCCAGCTTCTCGGGCAAATCATATAGCAGATGTAGATGCCCATATCGGCTGTTCAGATTTACTTTACAAAAGAGAAGTGTAGGATACTTCTCTTGTTGCCTTACTGGTATTTTGACTTTATTAAATGTATTTATATTATCATTTGGTGCAGCCGGGCCGGAGCAGGAGGGGATAGAAAGAGAGAAAAAGGAAGACAGAGGGGGGAATTGTGGGGACAAGAGGGAGATTAGACAGAGAGACAAAAACAACAACAACAACAACAACAACAACAACAACAACAGAGCAACATCAGCAAATACGACATGTACAAATATGATGGTAAAAGTAATAGCAAATAAGCAGTTAGCGAAAATTAAAAAAAAAAAAATACAGAAATGACAATGAGCATTATTACACTAAACATGGAGCAATATGAATACCAATAGAAATAGTGCTATTGATAATAAACAATACCAGTACTTTACCTTTATTATCAACAATACAATTGTTCAAATGCAACAATACATATACGTAATGATAACTTGAGATACGAAAGAATGCAGAAAAATGGAGGGGAGGAAAGAGAAGCAACCTTAACCTTGTAGATTGTTATAGTAAAAAAGCCAAAAATTTTTTAGATATTTGCATACTAGTTTTAGCTATTTGGCTGTTCTAGTTTTTATTTTTATTCATTTTTTATTATCTTTTTATTTTTTATTTCATTTTTGTATACACTGTAGCACAGGGGTCACCAACGCGGTGCCCGCGGGCACCAGGTAGCCCGTTAGGACCAGATGAGTAGCCCGCTGGCCTGTTCTAAAAATAGCTCAAATAGCAGCACTTACCAGTGAGCTGCCTCTATTTTTTAAATTGTATTTATTTACTAGCAAGCTGGTCTCGCTTTGCCCGACATTTTTAATTCTAAGAGAGACAAAACTCAAATAGAATTTGAAAATCCAAGAAAATATTTTAAAGACTTGGTCTTCACTTGTTTAAATAAATTCATTATTTTTTTTACTTTGCCTCTTATAACTTTCAGAAAGACAATTTTAGAGAAAAAATACAACCTTAAAAAGGATTTTAGGTTTTTTAAACACATATACCTTTTTACCTTTTAAATTCCTTCCTCTTCTTTCCTGACAATTTAAATCAATGTTCAAGTAAATTTATTATTTTTATTGTAAAGAATAATAAATACATTTTAATTTAATTCTTCATTTTAGTTTCTGTTTTTTCGACGAAGAATATTTGTGAAATATTTCTTCAAACATATTATGATTAAAATTCAAAAAAAATATTTTGGCAAATCTAGAAAATCTGTAGAATCAAATTTAAATCTTATTTCAAAGTCTTTTGATTTTCTTTTAAAAATTTTGTTCTGGAAAATCTAGAAGGAATAATGATTTGTCTTTGTTAGAAATATAGCTTGGTCCAATTTGTTATATATTCTAACAAAGTGCAGATTGTATTTTAACCTATTTAAAACATGTCATCAAAATTCTAAAATTAATCTTAATCAGGAAAAATTACGAATTATTATTTTTTTTTAATTTTTTTTATTTTTTCAAAAAGATTCGAATTAGCTAGTTTTTCTCTTCTTTTTGTCGGTTGAATTTTGAATTTTAAAGAGTCGAAATTGAAGATAAACTATGTTTCAAAATTTTATTGTCATTTTTTTCGTGTTTTCTCCTCTTTTAAACCGTTCAATTAAGTGTAAATATCATTAATTATTAATAATAACATAGAGTTAAAGGTAAATTGAGCAAATTGGCTATTTTCGGCAATTTATTTAAGTGTGTATCAAACTGGTAGCCCTTCGCATTAATCAGTACCCAAGAAGTAGCTCTTGGTTTCAAAAAGGTTGGTGACCCCTGCTGTAGCACTTTGAGGTTGTTTACTCAATGTAAAGTGCTTTTTACAAATAAAATCTATTATTGTTATTATTATTATTAACCCATTTACCATTTACCATTGGTCGTGACACAAACCCACACTTGTTGAGCACCACTCAGGCGGTGGTCGTCGTCGCGGCCAAGGCCAAACGCCAGCAACTGGAGAGCCCGAGTGGGCTCGCGGCGAAGCACTTAACGTCGTCCACTCGCATGCGCGATGACACTCGTGCGCTACGTAAGAGGCACTCCACGCTATTAGCGCTCGGGCCAGAGAGGCAAGCGGAAGATTAGCAACCAAAATGTTAGCGTGACAGCCATGTTTGATGACGCACCTCGTTCCAAGGCCCTGAGACGCGGTGGCGGCTTAGCGCCATTACTGGGGATTACACTAGCTTGTCGCTAAACATTTGAACAGGAACGCTCCGGCGGGAAGCTCCCGATGCATTATGAATGCGACTTATCATTGTTGTTGGGCGGAGAGTCCCAAGGCACACTTCCTGTCCAACAAGGACGCTCCAATAGTCGAGCGGATCTCCGGGCGCCGGCCGTGTAAGAAGCGGGCGGTTCGGGATTGGAAAATGCAGCGGCGGAGGCCACAATTGTTTTGATTAATGGACCTCTCCTCGGCACTGAGTGACAAATGATCAGAAACCCAGATGGCTCGTTCATCACTGTCCCACCACGGCGGTTAGTCCTGCAAGCCTTTCAGCCTTATTATCACTTCAGGGGAAAGACATGCTAGGAAAGGGAAAGGAAAGTGCATTATTTTAGCCTTTATGACTTGCTCTGTTTTGCATTTTTATTACAATTTATAAACCTGCAAAAGAGTGCAAACAGTTAGCTCATATTCCAGTTATCACTCGTATTAGCGCGGACTGAATGTCTTCACTCAGGCTAAACTGAGGATTTTTATTCTGAGCCAATCAATTTTAATTGGCTATGGTTATGGTTATGGTTATGGCGGAGTAGGAAGAAGCAAATCTTATTTATTTTTTACCCCCTTTTTGTTTAATAGCCATTTCATTTGTAGTGAATAAATACATAAACTTGATGAGGCAATTCCTGAAGTGAATTATATTTATATAGCGCTTTTCTCTAGTGACTCAAAGCGCTTTTACGTAGTGAAACCCAATATTATGTTACATTTAAACCAGTGTGGGTGGCACTGGGAGCAGGTCTTGCCCAAGGACACAACGGCAGTGACTTGGATGGCGGGAGCGGGGATCGAACCTGGAACCCTCAAGTTGCTGGCACGACCACTCTACCAACGCAGCTATGTTGAAGAGTTTGAATTTCCTAGGAAAACCGGAATTTGGTTTTGGAACTTGGGGAAAGTAGTAGTTTGAACGTCCAGGATGAGTGGAATGTGTTGATGTTGGAATGGTTTGAATAGGTTGAGAAATGTGGGAATTGTGCAACTTGGAAAAAAATGTGCATTAATTTTAATGGGAACTTCCTGGAAATTTGGGAAAAAGCTGGATTTTTTTCAAAATGATTAGGAGCATGAATGTCGGTAGAGAAATGTTGAAGTAGTAACATGATAAAATGAGAAATGGTGTTATGGAATTCCTGGAATTTTGGGAAAACCGGGAATTTTTCCAGTTAAAAAAACAACGTAGGTTTTTTTTTCTGATTAAGAGGAATGTTTTGACAGTGGAACGGTTGAAGTGGGTTGAAAAATGTGAAAGGAGAAGTCGCTAAAAAAAAGGGTGAAAATAGGGCTTTGGAAAACCAGGAATTCTGGAAAGTCCTGGACATTTTTTTTAACTTGGAAATAGGGAAGTTTGAATTTTCTGGAAGGTGGAATGTGTTGAAGGTGGAATGGTTTGAATTGATTGAAAACTGTGGAAATGGTGGAAGCTTGAAAAATGGCAAATTCATTTTAAAAACCTGGAATTCTGGAAAATCGGGGAATTTTTTGAATTTGTCAAGGAATATGATAAACAATTTGAAGTTGGAACGGTTTGAATATGTTGAAAAATGTAGGAATTGTGCAACTTGGAAACAAAATGTGCATTAATTTTAATGGGAACTTCCTGGAAATTTGGGAAAAAGCGGGATTTTTTCAAAATGATTAGGAGCATGAATGTCGGTAGAGAAATGTTGAAGTAGTAACATGTTAAAACGAGAAATGGTGTTACGGAATTCCTGGAATTTTGGGAAAACCGGGAATTTTTCCAGTTAAAAAAACAACGGAGGTTTTTTTTTCTGATTAAGAGGAATGTTTTGACAGTGGAACGGTTGAAGTGGGTTGAAAAAAGTGAAAGGAGAAGTCGCTAGAAAAAAGGGTGAAAATAGGGCTTTGGAAAACCAGGAATTCTGGAAAGGCCTAGACATTTTTTTTAACTTGGAAATAGGGAAGTTTGAATTTTCTGGAAGGTGGAATGTGTTGAAGGTGGAATGGTTTGAATTGATTGAAAACTGGAAATGGTGAAAGCTTGAAAAATGGCAAATTCATTTTAAAAACCTGGAATTCTGGAAAATCTGGGAATTTTTGGAATTTTTCAAGGAATATGATGAACAATTTGAAGTTGGAACGGTTTGAATATGTTGAAAAATGTAGGAATTGTGCAACTTGGAAACAAAATGTGCATTAATTTTAATGGGAACTTCCTGGAAATTTGGGAAAAAGCGGGATTTTTTCAAAATGATTAGGAGCATGAATGTCGGTAGAGAAATTTTGAAGTAGTAACATGTTAAAACGAGAAATGGTGTTATGGAATTCCTGGAATTTTGGGAAAACCGGGAATTTTTCCAGTTAAAAAAACAACTTAGGTTTTTTTTTCCTGATTAAGAGGAACGTTTTGACAGTGGAACGGTTGAAGTGGGTTGAAAAATGTGAAAGGAGAAGTCGCTAAAAAAAAGGGTGAAAATAGGGCTTTGGAAAACCAGGAATTCTGGAAAGTCCTGGACATTTTTTTTAACTTGGAAATAGGGAAGTTTGAATTTTCTGGAAGGTGGAATGTGTTGAAATGGTTTGAATTGATTGAAAACTGTGGAAATGGTGGAAGTTTGAAAAATGGCAAATTCATTTTAAAAAACTGGAATTCTGGAAAATCTGGGAATTTTTTGAATTTGTCAAGGAATATGATGAACAATTTGAAGTTGGAACGGTTTGAATATGTTGAAAAATGTATGAATTGTGCAACTTGGAAACAAAATGTGCATTAATTTTAATGGGAACTTCCTGGAAATTTGGGAAAAAGCTGGATTTTTTTCAAAATGATTAGGAGCATGAATGTCGGTAGAGAAATGTTGAAGTAGTAACATGTTAAAACGAGAAATGGTGTTATGGAATTCCTGGAATTTTGGGAAAACCGGGAAATTTTCCAGTTAAAAAAACAACTTAGGTTTTTTTTCCTGATTAAGAGGAATGTTTTGACAGTGGAACGGTTGAAGTGGGTTGAAAAATGTGAAAGGAGAAGTTGCCAGAAAAAAGGGTGAAAATAGGGCTTTGGAAAACCAGGAATTCTGGAAAGTCCTGGACATTTTTTTTCTTGGAAATAGGGAAGTTTGAATTTTCTGGAAGGTGGAATGGTTTGAATTGATTGAAAACTGTGGAAATGGTGGAAGCTTGAAAAATGGCAGATTCATTTTAAAAACCTGGAATTCTGGAAAATCTGGGAATTTTTTGAATTTGTCAAGGAATATGATAAACAATTTGAAGTTGGAACGGTTTGAATATGTTGAAAAATGTAGGAATTGTGCAACTTGGAAAAAAAATGCCCCGTTCACTTTAATGGGAACTTCCTGGAAATGTAGGGATTTGGGGAAAAGCGGGATTTTTTCAAAATGATTAGGAGCATGAATGTCGGTAGGGAAATGTTGAAGTAGTAACATCTTAAAACGAGAAATGGTGTTACGGAATACCTGGAATTTTGGGGAAAACCGGGAATTTTTCCAGTTAAAAAAACAACTTAGTTTTTTTTTCCGGATTAAGAGGAATGTTTTGACAGTGGAACGGTTAAAGTGGGTTGAAAAATGTGAAAGGAGAAGTCGCTAAAAAAAGGGTGAAAATAGGGCTTTGGAAAACCAGGAATTCTGGAAAGTCCTGGACATTTTTTTTAACTTGGAAATAGGGAAGTTTTAATTTTCTGGAAGGTGGAATGTGTTGAAATGGTTTGAATTGATTGAAAACTGTGGAAATGGTGGAAGTTTGAAAAATGGCAAATTCATTTTAAAAAACTGGAATTCTGGAAAATCTGGGAATTTTTTGAATTTGTCAAGGAATATGATGAACAATTTGAAGTTGGAACGGTTTGAATATGTTGAAAAATGTATGAATTGTGCAACTTGGAAACAAAATGTGCATTAATTTTAATGGGAACTTCCTGGAAATTTGGGAAAAAGCGGGATTTTTTTCAAAATGATTAGGAGCATGAATGTCGGTAGAGAAATGTTGAAGCAGTAACATGTTAAAACGAGAAATGGTGTTACGGAATTCCTGGAATTTTGGGAAAACCGTGAATTTTTCCAGTTAAAAAAACAACTTAGGTTTTTTTTCCTGATTAAGAGGAATGTTTTGACAGTGGAACGGTTGAAGTGGGTTGAAAAATGTGAAAGGAGAAGTCGCTAGAAAAAAGGGTGAAAATAGGGCTTTGGAAAACCAGGAATTCTGGAAAGTCCTGGACATTTTTTTTTTAACTTGGAAATAGGGAAGTTTGAATTTTCTGGAAGGTGGAATGTGTTGAAGGTGGAATGGTTTGAATTGATTGAAAACTGTGGAAATGGTGGAAGTTTGAAAAATGGCAAATTCATTTTAAAAACCTGGAATTCTGGAAAATCTGGGAATTTTTTGAATTTGTCAAGGAATATGATGAACAATTTGAAGTTGGAACGGTTTGAATATGTTGAAAAATGTGGGAATTGTGCAACTTGGGAAAAAAATGCCCCATTCACTTTAATGGGAACTTCCTGGAAATTTAGGAATTTGGGGAAAAGCGGGATTTTTTCCAAAATGATTAGGAGCATGAATGTCGGTAGAGAAATGTTGAAGTAGTAACATGTTAAAACGAGATATGGTGTAACGGAATACCTGGAATTTTGGGGAAAACCGGGAATTTTTCCAGTTAAAAAAACAACTTTGTTTTTTTTTTCCTGATTAAGAGGAATGTTTTGACAGTGGAACGGTTGAAGTGGGTTGAAAAATGTGGAAGGAGAAGTCGCCAGAAAAAAGGGTGAAAATAGGGCTTTGGAAAACCAGGAATTCTTGAAAGTCCTGGAAATTTTTTAAAACTTGGAAATAGGGAAGTTTGAATTTTCTGGAAGGTGGAATGTGTTGAAGGTGGAATGGTTTAAATTGATTGAAAATTGTGGAAATGGTGGAAGTTTGAAAAATGACAAATTCATTTTAAAAACCTGGAATTCTGGAAAATCTGGGAATTTTTTGAATTTGTCAAGGAACATGATGAACAATTTGAAGTTGGAACGGTTTGAATATGTTGAAAAATGTGGGAATTGTGCAACTTGGGAAAAAAATGCCCCATTCACTTTAATGGGAACTTCCTGGAAATTTAGGAATTTGGGGAAAAGCGGGATTTTTTCAAAAAGATTAGGAGCATGAATGTCGGTAGAGAAATGTTGAAGTAGTAACATGTTAAAACGAGAAATGGTGTTACGGAATACCTGGAATTTTGGGGAAAACCGGGAATTTTTCCAGTTAAAAAAAAAACTTAGTTTTTTTTTCCGGATTAAGAGGAATGTTTTGACAGTGGAACGGTTGAAGTGGGTTGAAAAATGTGAAAGGAGAAGTCGCTAGAAAAAAGGGTGAAAATAGGGCTTTGGAAAACCAGGAATTCTGGAAATTCCTGGAAATTTTTTAAAACTTGGAAATAGGGAAGTTTAAATTTTCTGGAAGGTGGAATGTGTTGAAGGTGGAATGGTTTGAATTGATTGAAAACTGTGGAAATGGTGGAAGTTTGAAAAATGGCAAATTCATTTTAAAAACCTGGAATTCTGGAAAATCTGGGAATTTTTTGAATTTGTCAAGGAATATGATGAACAATTTGAAGTTGGAACGGTTTGAATATGTTGAAAAATGTGGGAATTGTGCAACTTGGAAAAAAAAAGTGCATTAATTTTAATGGGAACTTCCTGGAAATTTGGGAAAAAGCGGGATTTTTTCAAAATGATTAGGAGCATGAATGTCGGTAGAAAAATGTTGAAGTAGTAACATGTTAAAACGAGAAATGGTGTTACGGAATACCTGGAATTTTGGGGAAAACCGGGAATTTTTCCAGTTAAAAAAACAACTTATTATTTTTTTTCCGGATTAAGAGGAATGTTTTGACAGTGGAACGGTTGAAGTGGGTAGAAAAATGTGAAAGGAGAAGTCGCTAGAAAAAAGGGTGAAAATAGGGCTTTGGAAAACCAGGAAATTCTGGAAAGTCCTGGAATTATTTTAAAACTTGTAAATAGGGAAGTTTGAATTTTCTGGAAGGTGGAATGTGTTGAAGGTGGAATGGTTTGAATTGATTGAAAACTGGAAATGGTGAAAGCTTTAAAAATGGCAAATTCATTTTAAAAACTTGGAATTCTGGAAAATCTGGGAATTTTTTGAATTTGTCAAGGAATATGATAAACAATTTGAAGTTGGAACGGTTTGAATATGTTGAAAAATGTAGGAATTGTGCAACTTGGAAAAAAATGCCCCATTCACTTTAATGGGAACTTCCTGGAAATTTAGGAATTTGGGGAAAAGCGGGATTTTTTTCAAAATGATTAGGAGCATGAATGTCGGTAGAGAAATGTTGAAGTAGTAACATGTTAAAACGAGAAATGGTGTTACGGAATTCCTGGAATTTTGGGAAAACCGGGAATTTTTCCAGTTAAAAAAACAACTTCGTTTTTTTTTTCCGGATTAAGAGGAATATTTTGACAGTGGAACGGTTGAAGTGGGTTGAAAAATGTGAAAGGAGAAGTCGCTAGAAAAAAAGGGTGAAAATAGGGCTTTGGAAAACCAGGAATTCTGGAAAGTCCTGGAAATTTTTTTTTAACTTGGAAATAGGGAAGTTTAAATTTTCTGGAAGGTGGAATGTGTTGAAGGTGGAATGGTTTGAATTGATTGAAAACTGTGGAAATGGTGAAAGTTTGAAAAATGGCAAATTCATTTTAAAAACCTGGAATTCTGGAAAATCTGGGAATTTTTTGAATTTGTCAAGGAATATGATGAACAATTTGAAGTTGGAACGGTTTGAATATGTTGAAAAATGTAGGAATTGTGCAACTTGGAAACAAAATGTGCATTAATTTTAATGGGAACTTCCTGGAAATTTAGGAATTTGGGGAAAAGCGGGATTTTTTCAAAAATGATTAGGAGCATGAATGTCGGTAGAGAAATGTTGAAGTAGTAACATGTTAAAACGAGAAATGGTGTTACGGAATACCTGGAATTTTGGAGAAAACCGGGAATTTTTCCAGTTAAAAAAACAACTTAGTTTTTTTTTTTCCGGATTAAGAGGAATGTTTTGACAGTGGAACGGTTAAAGTGGGTTGAAAAATGTGAAAGGAGAAGTCGCTAGAAAAAAGGGTGAAAATAGGGCTTTGGAAAACCAGGAATTCTGGAAAGTCCTGGACATTTTTTTAAAACTTGGAAATAGGGAAGTTTGAATTTTCTGGAAGGTGGAATGTGTTGAAGGTGGAATGGTTTGAATTGATTGAAAACTGGAAATGGTGAAAGCTTGAAAAATGGCAAATTCATTTTAAAAACCTGGAATTCTGGAAAATCTGGGAATTTTTTGAATTTGTCAGGGAATATGATGAACAATTTGAAGTTGGAACGATTTGAATATGTTGAAAAATGTGGGAATTGTGCAACTTGGAAAAAAAAGCCCCATTAACTTTAATGGGAACTTCCTGGAAATGTAGGAATTTGGGGAAAAGCGGGATTTTTTTGAAAATAATTGTGAGCATGAATGTCCTAAATGAGTTGAATTGGTTGATGTTGGAATTGTTCAATTCGGACAAACAATGTTGACGTAGTAAATGGTATTAGGGAATTTCGGGAAATTGGGGACATTTTTTGAACTAGGAAAAAGGGTAGTTTGAATTTCCGGAATGATTTGAATGGGTTTAAGAATGTGGGGATTGTGGAAGTTTGAAAAATGGCCAATTCATTTTGAATAGGGAAAATGCAAAAAAAAAAAGAAATTATGGGAAATCTGGGGATTTTTTGGGGGGAATTATTGAAGTATATGCACACCATTCCTGAACAGGATGAGTATTTAGAAGTTGGAACAGTTTGAATGATATGAAAAATGTGGAAGTTGTGGAACTTTGAAGAATGTCACCATTCATTTCAATGGGAATTTCAGAAAAAAAATATTTTTTTGAAAATGGTAAAAAACTTGAATGGTCTAAATTAGTTGAAATGGTTGGTGTTGAAATTGTTCAAATCGGTGGAGAAATGTTGAAGTAGTAACATGTTCAAATGAGACAGTGGTTTTCTGAAGTGTTCCTGAGCCCATGTGGTGATATCCTTTACACACTGATGTCGCTTTTTGATACAGTACCGCCTGAGGGATCGATGGTCACGTGCAGTGCTTTCTCCAGATTCGATTTGATGATATTATGGACCGTGGATGGTGAAATCCCTCAATTCTAACCGTGTCTGCTTGTAAGTACTCTGTGTGTGTGCGCTGCCGAACATGCTCCTCTGCTCGTAAAACCAGCCATGTCATGACGTGACTGTAAGAAAAAAAAAAAAATATATATACAGTATATGTAGTTATAGAGTTTAGTACCATTTTTGATTCATTAGTACCGCGATACCAAAGTAGTACCGTACAACCCTAGTAGCAACTGTGGTTGCAAACCTCTACAACAGTGATTTTCAACCACTGTGCCGCGACACACTAGTGTGCCGTGAGATATTGTCTGGTGTGCCGTGGGAAATTATGCAACTTCACCTAATTGGTCCAATAAATATTTTTTGCAAATCAATAATCATAATAATGTGCCGTTGTCTAGTGCCTGTGCTGTGTAGAGCTTGGCAGGGTAATCTTGTAACACTACCTATTCCATATCAGTAGGTGGCAGCAGGTAGTTCATTGCTTTGCAGAAGTCGGAACGCGTCAAGGATGGTTTGTCGTGATCCCAATATGCAGAGCACAGCGGGAGACAGTGTGCAGGTAAAAAGGTATGTAATGCTTAAACCAAAAATTAACAAAAGGCAAGTCCCACTAGGAAAAGGCACTGAAACATAGGGATGGCTATGTAAAACAAAAGTAAAACTGAACTGGCTACAAAGTAAACAAAAACAGAATGCTGGACGACAGCAAAAACTTACAGCGTGTGGAGCAAAGACAGCGTCCACAAAGCACATCCATACACGACATAATGTCCCCACATAGAAGGATAGCGTACGCACAACTTCAATATAGTCTTGATTGCGAAAACAAACCGGATGCGGGCAATAGCACTCAAAGGAAGGTGTGACGCTGCTACAGGAGAACACCAACAAAACACGAAGGGTCACCAAAATAACAGCGCAAGACAGGAACTAAAGCATGACACGCAGGAAACAACGACAAATTCAAAATAAGGCACGACAACCTGGTGGAGGTTCATTTTTTAACCTTTTCTGCTGGTGGTGTGCCTCTGTATTTTTTTAATGAAAAAAATGTGCCTTGGCTCAAAAAAGGTTGAAAAACACTGCTCTACAACAGTGGTCCCCAACCACCGGGCCGATTGGTACCGGGCCGCACAAGAATAAAAATAAAAAAAATTAAATGAAATCAACATAAAAAACACAATATATACATTTTATATCCATATAGATCAATACAGTCTGCAGGGATACAGTCCGTAAGCACACATGATTGTATTTATTTATGTAAAAAAAAAAATTTTTTTAAAAATGAAATCAACATAAAAAACACAATATATACATGTTATATCAATATAGATCAATACAGTCTGCAGGGATACAGTCCGTAAGCACACATGATTGTATTTATTTATGTAAATTTTTTTAAAAAAAAAATACAATTTTTTAAAAAAAAATGAAATCAACATAAAAAACACAATATATACATTTTATATCAATATAGATCAATACAGTCTGCAGGGATACAGTCCGTAAGCACACATGATTGTATTTATTTATGTAAAAAAAAAATATATATATATATTTTTTTAATGAAATCAACATAAAAAACACAATATATACATTTTATATCAATATAAATCAATACAGTCTGCAGGGATACAGTCCGTAAGCACACATGATTGTATTTATTTATGTAAAAAAAATATATATATTTTTTTTTTTTTTAAATGAAATCAACATAAAAAAACACAATATATACATTTGATATCAATATAGATCAATACAGTCTGCAGGGATACAGTCCGTAAGCACACATGATTGTATTTATTTATGTAAAAAAAAAAAAAAAAATTTTTAAAAATGAAATCAACATAAAAAACACAATATATACATTTTATATAAATATAGATCAATACAGTCTGCAGGGATACAGTCCGTAAGCACACATGATTGTATTTATTTATGTAAACATTTTTTTAATTTTTTTTTTTTATTTTTTTAAATGAAATCAACATAAAAAACACAATATATACATTTTATATCAATATAGATCAATACAGTCTGCAGGGATACAGTCCGTAAGCACACATGATTGTATTTATTTATGTAAAAAAATAAAATAAAAAAATAAATAAAAAAAAATAAAACAAAAAATAAATAAATAAATACCCCCCCACACACCGGTCCGTGGGACACATTTTCAAGCGTTGACCGGTCCGCAGCTACAAAAAGGTTGGGGACCACTGCTCTACAAGACTCACATTCTCACTTCATCTGTTTCGTCGCTACAAACTGAGGAATCTGCAAGCACGCCGCACGGCCTATTCTTTATTTCTTATGACGGTTGGAAATGGATTATTTGTCAGTGCAGTAAAGTAAGACGGTCTAGGAACACTGAAGACACTTTAGAGCCAAAATGGACTCCGACCGTTGGGCTGTTATCGACAGAGCAGAATGTTGGGCGGCATCTCCAAGCCACAAGAGTGTCTGCTCAAGTTATTTACCGACTGGCAGGTAGGCGGATGATAAGAGTCCTCATGTTGGAGGCTCGGTGATGGGATTGTGCGCCTCCCGAAGGCGCTCTGACGGCGGGAATCTTATCTCGGCGTTTTCCAGCCAGACGGACGACTTAATTAATTACCAAGAGTGTCGTCAACCGGACGCCATTCCTGTCGCCTGTTGTGACGGAGACGCAGCCCCGGATCCAGATGGACACTTTGTTGTCGGTTGATTTGAAGTGGACAGCTGTCAACAGGCGGGGTGACGGCACGGACCCTGGGGTGGGTTTTATTTTGTCGATGCGGCGCTCAATCAG
>NC_084738.1:75056209-75075785 GCF_033978785.1 Entelurus aequoreus | reverse complement strand
GCTGGTCTCTCCTGGTCATGTCTGCTGGTCTCTCCTGGTGTCTGCTGGTCTCTCCTGGTGTCTGCTGGTGTCTGCTGGTCTCTTCTGGTGTCTGCTGGTCTCTCCTGGTGTCTGCTGGTCTCTCCTGGTGTCTGCTGGTCTCTCCTGGTGTTTGCTGGTGTCTGCTGGTCTCTTCTGGTCTCTGCTGGTGTCTGCTGGTCTCTTCTGGTCTCTGCTGGTGTCTGCTGGTCTCTTCTGGTGTCTGCTGGTCTCTCCTGGTGTCTGCTGGTCTCTCCTGGTGTTTGCTGGTGTCTGCTGGTCTCTCCTGGTCATGTCTGCTGGTGTCTGCTGGTCTCTCCTGGTCATGTCTGCTGGTCTCTCCTGGTGTCTGCTGGTGTCTGCTGGTGTCTGCTGGTCTCTCCTGGTGTCTGCTGGTCTCTCCTGGTCATGTCTGCTGGTGTCTGCTGGTCTCTCCTGGTGTCTGCTGGTGTCTGCTGGTCTCTCCTGGTGTCTGCTGGTGTCTGCTGGCTTTTAGCTACTTCTTAAATCACTAATCGTCTCGTCTCCATGGCGACAAAGAGTTTCTTGCAAATAGCATTATCACTGGAGGACGAGGAATAGCTAAACATGCTTCACTACACACCGTAGGAGGATACAATAGCTCACCGGCGTCACAATGTAAACAAACGCCACGGGTGGATCTACACCTGTGGCGTTTGTAGTATCTAGTCGATACTACTATGATGACATCGATATTTTTTATCGTCACAAATGATTTTTTTTGTTTTTTAACATTCATTGTATGTTTATAAAGTCAGGAAATACGTCCCAGGACTTTGAATATGACCAATGTACGATCCTGTAACTACTTGGTATCGCATCGATACCTAAATGTGTGGTATCGTCCAAAACTAATGTCAAGTATCAAAGAAAGAGAAGAATAAGTGATTATTACTTTTGAACAGAAGTGTAGATAGAACATGTTGACACAGAAATATATTAACAGTAAATGAACAAGTAGATTAATAATCCATTTTTTACAGTTTGTCCCTCATAATATGTTACTGCATAGACTAATTAGGAGTCTTTGTTTGTTTACTTACTACTAAAAGACAAGTTGACTATTTTATTTAAGGACTAAATGACAATAATAAACATGTTTTTAACATTTTTTTGTTCAAATAAAGACAAAAATAAAAAATGGTGTGGTCCCCTTTTATTTAGAAAAGTATCAAAGTATCGATATACAATTTGGTTGGTATCGGGATTACCCTACAACGATGATGAGGGGTCAACTTCACACGGGTCAGAAATGTTCCGAGCAGTCAGGAGTCAGATTTGGCCCCTGAAGGGCCCGGGTTAGCCGTAGCCTCGGACTTCCTGACCCTCTCGCCAACCTGGAGTTGGAGCAAAGTCCGAGGTCAAGGCCGTCTCAGGTTATCGGCCTCGGGCTGAACGAGTGAACCTGGTCCCCGTGACCTCTTAAGCAAACGCCGCTCAAAGGGTCGACCCCGGGGTGAGGGCCCTCGGGACGTTTGCTCGGTCTGAGGTGAACCAGGAACCAGGGGGAGAGGGCCGGCTTGAGGTATCAGGCTTCAAAGCCACCTGCAGGCCTTCAGAGACCTGATCTTGTCCTTCATCATGGTCTTTGCAGACCCACTTAAAGACTGATCGTCCTCGACAGGGAGAGAAGGAGTGGGGGCCGGGTGTTGCCGCTCAAGCCCCCGAAAAGAAGCGGAGCTGCTTCCAGGGGTCTGACAGTGATGAGTAATGTGCTCGCTGGCTGACCCCCGCGGATCAAACCTGCCAGAAAACCGCTGCAGCTGGTCCTGGATTGGATCGGAATGGAATGGGGGGCGGGGCTTAGGCTGCACGGTGGAGCTACCTGATGAGGACCGGCACCAATCGGCCTGTTGCTCCTTATCACCTGCTACAGAGCTAGCCTAAGACGTTAGCATGTTTACATAACATTGCTAACATTTAGCATGTCAGCTAATGTTAGCAAGACAACAGTTAGCATGTGTCATATACCAATGTACATGACCCCTAAGGTGTATGGCTGCGGAACTAGAAAAAAAAAATGTAAAATTAGATGAAAAAGTTAGCATGCTTAAGTTAGCTTGCTAGCATGCTATCATTTGCATGCTAACAGTTAACAAATGCCACATACCAAGTTATGTGACTCTGGGGTAAACGGTTGCAAAACTAGCTCAAAAAGTTAGCACGCTAATGTTAGCATGCTAGCAAGCTAACGCAAGCATGCTAGTAGTTAGCATGTTTCATATACCAAGTTATATGACTCTAAGGTGTATGGCTGCGGATATAGACAACAAAAAGTGTAAAATTAGATGAAAAAGTTAGCATTAGCATGCTTAAGTTAGCTTGCTAGCATGCTATCGTTTGCATGCTAACAGTTAACACGTGCCGCATACCAAGTTGTGTGACTCTGGGGTAAACGGTTGCAAAACCAGCTCAACAAGTTAGCACGCTAATGTTAGCATGCTAGCAAGCTAACGTGAGCATGCTAGTAGATAGCACGTTTCATACACCAAGTTATATGACCCCTAAGGTGTATGGCTGCGGGAATAGAAAACAAAAAGTGTAACATTAGATGAAACAGTTAGCATGCTTAAGTTAGCTTGCTAGCATGCTATCGTTTGCATGCTAACAGTTAACACGTGCCGCATACCAAGTTATGTGACTCTGGGGTAAACGGTTGCAAAACTAGCTCAAAAAGTTAGCACGCTAATGTTAGCATGCTAGCAAGCTAACGCAAGCATGCTAGTAGTTAGCATGTTTCATATACCAAGTTATATGACTCTAAGGTGTATGGCTGCGGATATAGACAACAAAAAGTGTAAAATTAGATGAAAAAGTTAGCATTAGCATTAAGTTAGCTTGCTAGCATGCTATCGTTTGCATGCTAACAGTTAACACGTGCCGCATACCAAGTTATATGACTCTGGGGTAAACGGTTGCAAAACTAGCTCAAAAAGTTAGCACGCTAATTTTAGCATGCTAGCAAGCTAATGCAAGCATGCTAGTAGTTAGCATGTTTCATATACCAAGTTATATGACTCTAAGGTGTATGGCTGCGGATATAGACAACAAAAAGTGTAAAATTAGATGAAAAAGTTAGCATTAGCATGCTTAAGTTAGCTTGCTAGCATGCTATCGTTTGCATGCTAACAGTTAACACGTGCCGCATACCAAGTTATGTGACTCTGGGGTAAACGGTTGCAAAACTAGCTCAAAAAGTTAGCACGCTAATGTTAGCATGCTAGCAAGCTAACGCAAGCATGCTAGTAGTTAGCATGTTTCATATACCAAGTTATATGACTCTAAGGTGTATGGCTGCGGAAATAGACAACAAAAAGTGTAAAATTAGATGAAAAAGTTAGCATTAGCATTAAGTTAGCTTGCTAGCATGCTATCGTTTGCATGCTAACAGTTAACACGTGCCGCATACCAAGTTATGTGACTCTGGGGTAAACGGTTGCAAAACTAGCTCAAAAAGTTAGCACGCTAATGTTAGCATGCTAGCAAGCTAACGCAAGCATGCTAGTAGTTAACATGTTTCATATACCAAGTTATATGACTCTAAGGTGTATGGCTGCGGAAATAGAAAACAAAAAGTGTAAAATTAGATGAAAAAGTTAGCATTAGCATTAAGTTAGCTTGCTAGCATGCTATCGTTTTCATGCTAACAGTTAACACGTGCCGCATACCAAGTTGTGTGACTCTGGGGTAAACGGTTGCAAAACTATCTCAAAAAGTTAGCACGCTAATGTTAGCATGCTAGCAAGCTAACGTGAGCATGCTAGTAGTTAACATGTTTCATATACCAAGTTATATGACTCTAAGGTGTATGGCTGCGGAAATAGAAAACAAAAAGTGTAAAATTAGATGAAAAAGTTAGCATGCTTAAGTTAGCTTGCTAGCATGCTATCATTTGCATGCTAACAGTCAACATGTGTCGCATACCAAGTTATATGACTCTGGGGTAAACGGTTGTAAAACCAGCTCAAAAAGTTAGCACGCTAATGTTAGCATGCTAGCAAGCTAACGCGAGCATGCTAGTAGTTAGCATGTGTCATATACCAAGTTATATGACTCTAAGGTGTATGGCTGCGGAAATAGAAAACAAAAAGTGTAAAATTAGATGAAAAAGTTAGCATTAGCATTAAGATGACTCCGGGGTAAACGGTTGCAAAACTAGCTCAAAAAGTTAGCATGCTAGCAAGCTAACGTGAGCATGCTAACAATTAGCATGTGTCACATACCAAGTTATATGACTCTAAGGTGTATGGCTGCGGAACTAGAAAAAAAAAAAGGAAAATTAGATGAAAAAGTTAGCATGCTTAAGTTAGCTTGCTAGCATGCTATCGTTTGCATGCTAACAGTTAACACGTGCCGCATACCAAGTTATGTGACTCTGGGGTAAACGGTTGCAAAACTAGCTCAACAAGATAGCACGCTAATGTTAGCATGCTAGCAAGCTAACGTGAGCATGATAACAGTTAGCTTGTGTCACATACCAAGGTATATTACGCTAAGGTGTATAGCTGCGGAAATAATTTTAAAAAAAAGTGTAAAATTAGATGAAAAATTTAGCATGCTTAAGTTAGCGTGCTAGCATGCTATCGATTGCATGCTAACAGTTAACACGTGTCACATACCAAGTTATGTGACTCTGGGGTAAATGGTTGCAAAACTAACTCAAAAAGTTAGCATGCTAGCAAGCTAACGTGAGCATGCTAACAATTAGCATGTGTCACATACCAAGTTATAGGACTCTAAGGGGTATGGCTGCGGAACTACAAAAAAAAAAGTAAAATTAGATGAAAAAGTTAGCATGCTTAAGTTAGCTTGCTAGCATGCTATCGTTTGCATGCTAACAGTTAACACGTGCCGCATACCAAGTTATGTGACTCTGGGGTCAACGGTTGCAAAACTAGCTCAAAAAGTTAGCATGCTAATTTTAGCATGCTAGCAAGCTAACGTGAGCATGATAACAGTTAGCTTGTGTCACATACCAAGGTATATTACGCTAAGGTGTATAATTTTAAATAATTAAAAAAAAAAAGTGTAACATTAGATTAAAAAGTTAGCATGCTTAAGTTAGCTTGCTAGCATGCTATCGTTTGCATGCTAACAGTTAACACGTGCCGCATACCAAGTTATGTGACTCTGGGGTAAACGGTTGCAAAACTAACTCAAAAAGTTAGCATGCTAGCAAGCTAACGTGAGCATGCTAACAATTAGCATGTGTCATGTACCAAGTTATATGACTCGAAGGTGTATGGCTGCGGAAATAGGACAAAAAATATCAAGCACCTAAAATGTGTCAAACATGGATAAGTGTGGAGAGTATTTTTCATATATTTCCCATCATGCATTGCAATGGGTCTAATTTTGAATTTTTCATGGTGAATTTTTGTTTTTTTAGTATAATATCCACAAAGTTCAGTGACCATGTCTGTCTTTTTTTTTTTTTTTTTTTTTCTCACTATGACTAAGGAAGGTTGTTTGCAATGCTCGTTCACAGCATAATAAACCCATCATGCATTGCAATGGGCCTAATTTAGATTTTTTTCATGGTGAATTTTTGTTTTTTTAATATAATATCCACAAAGTTCAGTGACCATGTCTGTGTTTTTTTTTTTTTTTTGCACCATGACTAAGGAAGGTTGTTTGCAATGCTCGTTCACAGCATAATAAACCCATCATGCATTGCAATGGGCCTAATTTTGAATTTTTCATGGAGAATATTTTTTTTTTAGTATAATATCCACAAAGTTCAGTGACCATGTCCGTCTTTTTTTTTTCTTTTTTTTTCTTCTTTTTTTTTCCACTTTGACTAAGGAAGGTTGTTTGCATAATAAACCCATCATGCATTGCAATGGGCCTAATTTTGAATTTTTCATGGTGAATTTTTGTTTTTTTAGTATAATATCCACAAAGTTCAGTGACCATGTCTGTCTTTTTTTTTTTTTTTTTTTGCACCATGACTAAGGAAGGTTGTTTGCAATGCTCGTTCACAGCATAATAAAAGGTGGTTGACCAGGAAACATTCATGTCGTCCAGACGCGGCAAAACAACATTAGAGTGTAAAAATGCAATACCATCTTCCTGCGGGCAAGATTCCTTATCCCACCCAGGACGTCGGGCCGATTCCAAGATGTCGGCGGACCACTTTTGGCCCTAGGGCCGTACTTTGGACACCCCTGGTCTTCACCATATATAAAGATATACCCGCACATGTCACACGTCTGCAAAACTAATTCCACCGCTTGGAGGAAGTAGGAAGGTGGTTTTGTAAACACCTCTGCCATGCCGCCATGCTTTCAGTTCACCTTTTCAGGACTTATGCAGATCCCAAATCCACACCAGCAGGCACTAATAGACTGGAACAGTTGGTTGTACATGATAGGACCACTTGAAACACGTCACTCCTTTCATGCAATGTTTCATCCGCAGTAGGGTTGTCTCCATACCAACATTTTGGTACCGGCACCAACATTTATTTTGACACTTTTCTAAATAAAGGGACAAACTGTAAAAAATGGATTATTAATCTACTTGTTCATTTACTGTTATTATTTTCTGTTTTAACATGTTCTATCTACACTTCTGTTCAAATGTAATAATCACTTATTCTTCTCTTCTTTGATACTTTACATCAGTGGTCCCCAACCACCGGGCCGCGGCCCGGTACCGGTCCGCGGACCCATTGGTCCGGACCGGTACCGGGCTTAAGGACTGTATTCCTGCAGACTGTATTGATCTATATTGATATATAATGTATATATTGTGTTTTTATGTTGATTTAATAAAAAAATAATAATAATAATAATAATTCTTGTGCGGCCCGGTACCAATCGGTCCGGACCGCGGACCGGTACCGGGCTTACGGACTGTATCCCTGCAGACTGTATTGATCTATATTGATATATAATGTATATATTGTGTTTTTTATGTTGATTTAATTTTAAAAAATAAAATAAAATAAATAAATTCTTGTGCGGCTTGGTACCAATCGGTCCGGACCGCGGACCGCGGACCGGTACCGGGCTTACGGACTGTATCCCTGCAGACTGTATTGATCTATATTGATATACAATGTATATGTTGTGTTTTTTATGTTGATTTAATGAAAAAAAAAAAAAAAAAAAAAATTATTGTGCGGCCCGGTACCAATCGGTCCAGACCGCGGACCGGTACCGGGCTTACGGACTGTATCCCTGCAGACTGTATTGATCTATATTGATATATAATGTATATATTGTGTTTTTTATGTTGATTTAATTTAAAAAAAAAAAAAAATTCTTGTGCGGCCCGGTACCAATCGGTCCGGACCGCGGACCGGTACCGGGCTTAAAGACTGTATCCCTGCAGACTGTATTGATCTATATTGATATATAATGTATATATTGTGTTTTTTATGTTGATTTAATTAAAAAAAAAAAAAAAAAAAAAATATTGTGCAGCCCGGTACCAATCGGTCTGCGGACCGGTACCGGGCTTAAGGACTGCATCCCTGCAGACTGTATGGATCTATATTGATATATAATGTATATATTGTGTTTTTTTATGTTGATTTAATTTTAAAAAAATAAATAAAATAAAATAAAAAAAATTCTTGTGCGGCCCGGTACCAATCGGTCTGCGGACCGGTACCGGGCCGGTGGTTGGGGGACCACTGTCTTAAAGCACCTCTTCCTGAGGGTGTTTCAGTGTTATAACTTCACCTTTATCTTGACTTTTTTACACCAACATGCGTCCGTTCTCCCTTTTCTGTCTGCACACTGTGTCTGCTTGTAAGTACTCTGTGTGTGTGCGCTGCCGAACATGCTCCTCTGCTGGTAAAACCAGCAATATCACCACGTGACGACGCGCCGTCATGCCCGGGAACCTGTACTTTTCAAACAGAGTATAGTACCTTCTTTGAGTCATTAGTACGGCGGTACTACACTAGTACCTTGATACCGTACAACCCTAAACCGCAGCTTAAAATAAAGTAAACATATTAACGTGTGTTCTTCCCCCCGCCATTTTCCTGTCAGTGACTTTAAAGCTTCTGGCCTAATAAGTCTCATTTCACTTCATTAACTTCTGGCTTGGGGGCCTCGTTCAAGCTGAGATGATATATTACCCTGCGACACACACACACACACACACACACACACACACACACACACACACACACACACACACACACACACACACACACACACACACACACACACACACACACACACACACACACACACGCACACACACACATTCTTGTATTTCTTACCTTCTTGACACCTGAGAAAAATGCCTCCCTCTTTAGGACCAGCCTTTCTAGATATATAAAGATGTGTATTTACAACATTAATAATATATATATACCATGCAAAAAAAATGAGTTGGAATTTTCACAAGAAAAACTGAGAATTTTGGCAGTATTATAATAAAAGTCGTCATTTTACTCAAAACAAGTCAACATTTTACAAGAAAAACTGAATATTTGTGCAATATTATCATAAAACTTGGCATTTTACTCAATAAAAGTCACAATTTTACAAGAAGAAGCTTAAAATGTTGTCAATTTTATTAAGAGAATAGTAATTTTACTCGCCAAAAGCCACAATTTTGTAAGGAAACTTTAAAATGTTGGCAATATTACAATAATAATCTGAATTTTACTTGACAAAAGTCATCATTTTACTCCAAAAATGTCATTATTTTACAAGAAGAACAAAAAAATTGCCAAAGTCAGAATTTTATATGACAAATGTCGCCATTTTGCATGAAAAATTTATAATTTTACATTAAAAAAGTTATAATTTTACGAGAAAATATTGCAGTATTACAGAAACAGAAAGAATACAAAAAATTATTCCCAATTTTATGAGCAAAAAGTCGACACATTGTGAGAAAAAGACTGCTTTTAGTTCAATTTTTTTGTTTGTTTGTAATTGGTTTTTATCTTCATTATTTACTTCAAGTTATTACAGTATGTCTCTATATACATATTTATTTTTTTAATACATTTTGGCCAAAGGGGGCACATTTCATTTTCTTACACACACTTGTTATTTCATATGTTGACCAGAGGGGGAGCACTTTTAAAAGCGACACACAGTCAATGTGAAAAATGCCTCCCTCTTTGGGACCAGCCTTTCTAGATATATAAAGATGTGTATTTACAACATTAATAATATATACATACTATGTACAAAATGAGTTGGAATTTTACAAGAAAAACTGATAATTTTGGCAGTATTATAATAAAAGTCGTCATTTTACTCAAAACAAGTCAACATTTTACAAGAAAAACTGAATATTTGTACAATATTATCATAAAACTTGGCATTTTACTCAATGACAGTCACAATTTTACAAGAAAAAGCTTAAAATATTGGCAATTTTATTAAGATAACTGTAATTTTACTCGCCAAAAGCCACCATTTTATAAGGAAACTTTAAAATGTTGGCAATATTGTAATAATAATCTGAATTTTACTTGACAAAAGTCATCATTTTACTCCAAAAATGTCATTATTTTACAAGAAGAACAAAAAAAAATTGCCAAAGTCAGAATTTTATATGACAAATGTCGCCATTTTGCATGAAAAAGTAATAATTTTACATAAAAGAAAGTAATAATTTTACGAGAAAATATTGCAGTATTACAGAAACAGAAAGAATACAAAAAATTATTCCCAATTTTATGAGCAAAAAGTCGACACATTGTGAGAAAAAGACTGCTTTTAGTTCAATTTTTTGGTTTGTTTGTAATTGGTTTTTAATCTTCATTATTTACTTCAAGTTATTACAGTATGTCTCTATATACATATTTATTTTTTTAATACATTTTGGCCAAAGGGGGCACATTTCATTTTCTTACACACACTTGTTATTTCATATGTTGACCAGAGGGGGAGCACTTTTAAAAGCGACACACAGTCAATGTGAAAAATGCCTCCCTCTTTAGGACCAGCCTTTCTAGATATATACAGATGTGTATTTACAACATTAATAATATATACATACTATGTACAAAATGAGTTGGAATTTATATATTTATTTATTTTATATGAGAAAATATTGCAGTATTACAAAACAGAAATATTATGAGGAATTTTTCCCAATTTTATAAGAAACAAGTCGACACATTGTGAGAAAAAGACTGCTTTTAGTTAATTTGTGTTTGTAATTGGTTTTTAATCTTAATTATTTACTTCAAGTTATTACAGTATGTCTCTATATACATATTTTGTTTTTAGTTTTTTTTCATAAATTTTGGCCAAAGGGGGCGCATTTCAATTTCTAATACACACTTGTTATTTCATATGTTGACCAGAGGGGGGCACTTTTAAAAGCGACACACAGTCAATTTGAAAAATGCCTCCCTCTTTAGGACCAGCCTTTCTAGATATATAAAGATGTGTATTTACAACATTAATAATATATACATACTATGCACAAAATGAGTTGGAATTTTCACAAGAAAAACTGAGATTTTTGGCATTCCGGGATTCCCCAGGAGGAAGTCGCTAATGTTGCTCTGGAGAGGGAAGTCTGGGGGTCTTTGCTGGAGCTGTTGTCCCCGCGACCCGATTCCGGATAAGCGGTTGAAGATGGATGGATGGATGGATTTTCAGCAAGCTTCTCCATGATGTGATCCATCTTGCGATTCAGTTCAGAAATCGCCACAGTCTGTGATCCCACATGCAGGCATTCAGAGGTATTTTAAATTCATTTGAATAATGTCCGCGGTTATGGGCGCTTAATTGAATTTAAGTTTGGATTCTAAAGACTGTACGTTGCTGGATGGAATGAAACACAATACATGACCAATCGGGTCATTTAGAGTCGCAATACGTTTTTTTACCCGCTGTTTCAATTTTGATACACACATTTTGAAAAGAGTTTTACTATAAAATACGCTATGAAATATTAAGTAATTTCATCACACTGATGTGTCAGTTCAAAAAAATAAATCTTACCTCATCCCTTTCAAATTTGGCAAAGTTTCTCTGAGAAAAACACGCATCTCACTTCTTCTTTGAGGCGAAAACCTTCTAAAAAGTCAAATACAGCCCTCGTAAATAATTTATACGAGTGTTAAAGGCCTACTGAAATGATTTTTTTTTATTTAAACGGGAATAGCAGATCCATTCTATGTGTCATACTTGATCATTTCGCGATATTGCCATATTTTTGCTGAAAGGATTTAGTAGAGAAAATCGACGATAAAGTTCGCAACTTTTGCTCGCTGATAAAAAAAGGGTGAAAGATTCGTGGATGAGGAACGTTAGAGTGACGGACTAGAATGCAGTTCAAGAGATATCTTTTTTCGCTCTGACCGTAACTTAGGTACAAGCTGGCTCATTGGAATCCGCACTCTCTTCTTTTTCTATCGTGGATCACGGATTTTGTATCTTAAACCACTTCGGATACTATATCCTCTTGAAAATGAGAGTCGAGAAGGCGAAATGGACATTCACGGTGACTTTTATCTCCACGACAATACATCGACGAAGCTCTTTAGCACGAACTAACGTGATAGCATCTTTCTCAAATGCAGATAGAAACAAAATAAATAAATCCCTGACTGGAAGGATAGACAGAAGATCAACAATACTACTATCGGGAGACACCGAACCAAACACTGGACATGTAAATACACGGTTAATGTGTATTCGACGCCTGTCGAAGCCTAGCAATGCTGTTGCTAACGACGCTAACTTAACAACGGGACCTCGTCAGAGCTATGATAAAAACATTAGCGCTCCACCTACGCCAGCCAGCCCTCCTCTGCTCATCAACACCCGTGCTCACCTGCGTTCCAGCGATCGACGATGCGGTCGGCGGCCCGGTGACGTAGGAAGTCAAGGTGAGTTCGCCGCTAGCGCGTCTGCTATCCAACAAAGTCCTCCTTGTTGTGTTGCTGCATCCAGCCGCTAATACACCGATCCCACCTACAACGTTCTTCTTTGCAGCCTCCATTGTCCATTAAACAAATTGCATAAGATTCACCAACACAGATGTCCAGAATACTGTGGAATTATGAAATGAAAACAGAGCTTTTTTGTATTGTATTCAATGAGGAAGGCATACCTCTGTTCCCCGGGCTACGTCACGCGCATACGTCATCCTTCGAAGGCTTTTTCAACCGGAAGTGTGGCGGGACATTTGAAATGTCACTGTATAAGTTAACCCGGCCGTATTGGCATGTGTTGCAATGTTAAGATGTCATCATTGATGTATAAACTATCAGACTGCGTGGTCGCTAGTAGTGGCTTTCAGTAGGCCTTTAAAAAAGCCAGCGAGGATGTTAGCCGCACAAGTTTTATGCTTTTCATTTGGAGCGGCCAAGTGTTCGCGTGAATAGTTGTGGTCCTCTAATGGCCCGACTTACGTCCAGAAGTGTAAACATTGGAGACCCGAGTGTGTGCTCGGCAGCACTTGGCCAACAGAAAAGGTCTGAGCGCCGCGTTATAAAGCTGTCGTCGCCTGCCGCTTCCTACTTCTGCTGCACAGATTAGACGCACGCCAGCGCGGCATCTGTGGAATCTTGGCGCTTCCCGCCGCCGTCTTTGGGGACGCGGTCGCTGGCGAGGGTTTTACTGGCGCGTGTGATGCATGATGCGAGTCAGGAACTGGGAGGAAAGAAGGAATATTTGGACAGCGAACATTGGCTCTTATGAAACTTAGATGCACGATGAAAGAGCAAAGGTACACTACAAAGTAGGGTTGTACCGGTACTAGTATAGTATAGCGGTACTAGTATAGTATCTAGGGTTGCAAAATTCCGTGAATATTCAAAGTTGGAAACGGTCCATGGGAATTAACGGGAAATTAATGGGAATAAACATTGAATGCAACATGCTAGATCTTGATTATTAGCTAAAACAACCTGATTTAATGCAAATTCAGTAGAATTTCAACCCTGCACGGTGCATTCCTCCATCACATGTGCAGTGCATTCTTCCATCACATGCACAGATAATTCCCAGCATGCTACACACTACAGCAGGGCTATTGAGGCCACACTAGTATATACAGCATTATTCACACGTGAATAATATAAATACAGTCTTTTATACAGCATTATTCACATGTGAATAAGATAAATACAATCTATTATACAGCATTATTCACATGTGAATAATATAAATATAGTCTATTATACAGCATTATTCACATGTGAATAATATAAATACCGTCTATTATACAGCATTATTCAGCATTAAAGTTGATTTTCACGGTAAAAAATTATTTTCAAGGTAAAACATTTTTTTCAAGGTAAAAGTAGATTTTCAAGGCAAAAACTGATTTTCAAGGTAAAAAATTATTTTCAAGGTAAAAAATTATTTCAAGGTAAAAAAAAAATTTTCAAGGTAAAAGTTGATTTTCAAGGTAAACAATGATTTTCAAGGTAAAACATTTTTTTCAAGGTAAAAGTAGATTTTCAAGGCAAAAACTGATTTTCAAGGTAAAAAATTATTTTCAAGGTAAAAAATTATTTTCAAGGTAAAACATTTTTTTTCAAGGTAAAAAATGATTTTCAAGGTAAAAAAAAATGTTTCAAGGTAAAAGTTGATTTTCAAGGTAAAACATTTTTTTCAAGGTAAAAGTAGATTTTCAAGGCAAAAACTGATTTTCAAGGTAAAACATTTTTTTCAAGGTAAAAAATTATATTTAAGGTAAAACATTTTTTTCAAAGTAAAAGTAGATTTTCAAGGCAAAAACTGATTTTCAAGGTAAAAAATGATTTTCAAGGTAAAAAATAATTTTCAAGGTAAAACATTTTTTTCAAGGTAAAAAATGATTATCAAGGTAAAAACAAATTTTCTAGGTAAAAGTTGATTTTCAAGGTAAAATATGATTTTCAAGGCAAAAACTGATTTTCAAGGTAAAAAATGATTTTCAAGGTAAAAAATGATTTTCAAGGTAAACAATTATTTTTAAGGTAAAAAATAATTTTCAAGGTAAAACATTTTTTCAAGGTAAAAAAATGATTTTCAAGGTAAAAAATGATTTTCAAGGTAAAAAAAATTTTTTCAAGGCAAAAGTAGATTTTTCAAGGTAAAAAATTATTTTCAAGGTAAAACATTTTTTTCAAGATAAAAGTAGATTTTCAAGGCAAAAACTGACTTTCAAGGTAAAAACGGATTTTCAAGGTAAAAAAAAAATTTCGAGGTAAAAAATTATTTTCAAGGTAAAACATTTTTTTCAAGGTAAAAGTAGATTTTCAAGGCAAAAACTGATTTTCAAGGTAAAAAATAATTTTCAAGGTAAAACATTTTTTTTCTATGTAAAATGATTTTCAAGGTAAAAAAAATGTTTTCAAGGTAAAAGTTGATTTTCAAGGTAAAAAATTATTTTCAAGGTAAAACATTTTTTTCAAGGTAAAAGTAGATTTTTCAGATAAAAACTGATTTTCAAGGTAAAAACTGATTTTCAAGGTAAAACAATTTTTTCAAGGAAAATAATTTTTTTTCAAGGTAAAAAATGATTTTCAAGGTAAAAAAAAATGTTTCAAGGTAAAAGTTTATTTTCAAGGTAAAAAATTATTTTCAAGGTAAAACATTTTTTCAAGGTAAATGTAGATTTTCAAGGCAAAAACTGATTTTCAAGGTAAAACATTTTTTTCAAGGTAAAAAATTATTTTCAAGGTAAAACATTTTTTTCAAGGTAAAAGTAGATTTTCAAGACAAAAACTGATTTTCAAGGTAAAAAATTATTTTCAAGGTAAAAAATTATTTTCAAGGTAAAACATTATTTTTCAAGGTAAAAAATGATTTTCAAGGTAAAAAAAAATGTTCAAGGTAAAAGTTGATTTTCAAGGTAAAATATGATTTTCAAGGTAAAAAATGATTTTCAAGGTAAAACATTTTTTTCAAGGTAAAAGTAGATTTTCAAGGCAAAAACTGATTTTCAAGGGAGAACATTTTTTTCAAACTAAAAAATTATTTTCAAGGTAAAACATTTTTTTCAAGGTAAAAGTAGATTTTCAAGGCAAAAACCGATTTTCAAGGCAAAACATTTTTTTCAAGGTAAAAAAAAATATTTCAAGGTAAAAGTTGATTTTCAAGGTAAAAAATGATCAACAAATGGCAGTTTCATTTACATATTGGCAACACGGGTGAAGTCGATTTTTTTCCCGGGGAAGAAAACCACCGGAACGACGATTCCGACTCTCGTTTTCTGTCGGCGCCCTCACAAATGAGGGTAAACACCGACTTGTGGTTGCAGACGTCCGACCTGTGCAACAGGTGCTCGCATTTTCTTAAAAGCCCGCATCGGAGCTCCGTTTCATTTCAAAGGGTTAAAGGAGATTGTGTCTTTTGAACCCTGGCCTTCTGACACACACACACACACACACACACACACACACACACACACACACACACACACACACACACACACACACACACACACACACACACACACACACACACACACACACACACACACACACACACACACACACACACACACACACACACACTACCAACCTGCTCCACTTGAACCCTTGGACTGGCCACCTGCCTCCGACAACCTGCTCGGCATATTCGGCACCTCACGCGTGACCTCTGCCCGCCTGGTATCTGCAGGTCAGTCAGGGCGCAGGCATGAACGTGCGTGTCGACGGACAATAAACAAACGCTCCCGGGTCAGAACGCGGGACCGAGCCCCCGACGTGACCTTTGCTGGGAAGGCGAAACCTGAAAGTAGCCATGCGGACAAGTTCTTTAGAAGCTCAAAGAGCAGCTGTGGTTTTTAAGGCCCGGACCTAATCCTCACACATTTGTCCCGGGTCTGGCCTGTCGACCCCTGCACCGAGGTCCCTGTGTGTGGGCCCTGCTCCTGCTCCTGCTCCTGGTGCTGGTGCTGTGCTGGTGGTTTGTGCTGGTGCTCGGGGTTGCTTGTCTAGCAGAACCACATGTTGTGTCTCAGCAACCTCCCCGAGACCGCTGGAGGAGACGGAAAACACGCTTTTGTTCTGCTCGACAAAACAAAACCGTCGGTCCAAGGTCGTGCAGCCAAAAACTGAAAAGAAAACCTTTTTTAAAAAATGATTGACGATTACTTTTGACTGAGTTCTGTAAGAAAATAGTGCAAAGTGTGACAATAAATAAATAAAGTGCTAGGAAATAACGGCTGTGTAACATGAATTTGCCCTGTTATTTTTATTTAACTATTAAATGATTTTTTTTGGTTATGCAGTAATTATTTGAATATTATTATTATATTGATCGATATCGATTATGATTGACATTTTCTATGAACTATGGAAAATAAGGAGCAGGAGAATAATTTATTTTATTTCAAGGTAAAAGTAGATTTTCAAGGCAAAAACTGATTTTCAAGGTAAAAGTTGATTTTCAAGGTAAAAAATTATTTTTAAGGTTAAACATTTTTTTCAAGGTAAAAGTTGATTTTTAAGGCAAAAACTGATTTTCAAGGTAAAAACTGATTTTCAAGGTAAAAAATAATTTTCAAGGTTCTGTAAGAAAATAGTGCAAAGTGTGACAATAAATAAAGAAAGTGTTAGGAACATGAACATGAATTTGTCCTGTTATTTTTATTTAACTATTAAATGATTTTTTTTGTTATGCAGTAATTATTTGAATATTATTATTATATTGATCGATATCGATTATGATTGACATTTTCTATGAACTATGGAAAATAAGGAGCAGGAGAATAATTTATTTTATTTCAAGGTAAAAGTAGATTTTCAAGGCAAAAACTGATTTTCAAGGTAAAAGTTGATTTTCAAGGTAAAAAATTATTTTTAAGGTTAAACATTTTTTTCAAGGTAAAAGTTGATTTTTAAGGCAAAAACTGATTTTCAAGGTAAAAACTGATTTTCAAGGTAAAAAATAATTTTCAAGGTCCTGTAAGAAAATAGTGCAAAGTGTGACAATAAATAAAGAAAGTGTTAGGAACATGAACATGAATTTGTCCTGTTATTTTTATTTAACTATTAAATGATTTTTTTGTTATGCAGTAATTATTTGAATATTATTATCATATTGATCGATATCGATTATCATTGACATTTTCTATGAACTATGGAAAATAAGGAGCAGGAGAATAATATATTTTATTTCAAGGTAAAAGTAGATTTTCAAGGCAAAAACTTATTTTCAAGGTAAAAGTTGATTTTCAAGGTAAAAAATTATTTTTAAGGTTAAACATTTTTTTCAAGGTAAAAGTTGATTTTTAAGGCAAAAACTGATTTTCAAGGTAAAAGTTGATTTTCAAGGTAAAAAATTATTTTTAAGGTTAAACATTTTTTTTCAAGGTAAAAGTTGATTTTTAAGGCAAAAACTGATTTTCAAGGTAAAAAATAATTTTCAAGGTTCTGTAAGAAAATAGTGCAAAGTGTGACAATAAATAAGGAAAGTGTTAGGAACATGAACATGAATTTGTCCTGTTATTTTTATTTAACTATTAAATGATTTTTTTGTTATGCAGTAATTATTTGAATATTATTATTATATCGATCGATATCGATTATCATTGACATTTTCTATGAACTATGGAAAATAAGGAGCAGGAGAATAATATATTTTATTTCAAGGTAAAAGTAGATTTTCAAGGCAAAAACTGATTTTCAAGGTAAAAAATTATTTTTAAGGTTAAACATTTTTTTCAAGGTAAAAGTTGATTTTTAAGGCAAAAACTGATTTTCAAGGTAAAAACTGATTTTCAGGGTAAAAAATAACTTTCAAGGTTCTGTAAGAAAATAGTGCAAAGTGTGACAATAAATAAGGAAAGTGTTAGGAACATGAACATGAATTTGTCCTGTTATTTTTATTTAACTATTAAATGATTTTTTTGTTATGCAGTAATTATTTGAATATTATTAATATATTGATCGATATCGATTATCATTGACATTTTCTATGACCTATGGAAAATAAGGAGCAGGACAATAATATATTTTATTTCAAGGTAAAAGTAGATTTTCAAGGCAAAAACTGATTTTCAAGGTAAAAGTTGATTTTCAAGGTAAAAAATTATTTTTAAGGTTAAACATTTTTTTCAAGGTAAAAGTTGATTTTTAAGGCAAAAACTGATTTTCAAGGTAAAAACTGATTTTCAAGGTAAAAAACAATTTTCAAGGTTCTGTAAGAAAATAGTGCAAAGTGTGACAATAAATAAGGAAAGTGTTAGGAACATGAACATGAATTTGTCCTGTTATTTTTATTCAACTATTAAATTATTTTTTTGTTATGCAGTAATTATTTGAATATTATTACTATATCGATCGATATCGATTATCATTGACATTTTCTATGAACTATGGAAAAGAAGGAGCAGGAGAATAATATATTTTATTTCAAGGTAAAAGTAGATTTTCAAGGCAAAAACTGATTTTCAAGGTAAAAAATTATTTTTAAGGTTAAACATTTTTTTCAGGGTAAAAGTTGATTTTTAAGGCAAAAACTGATTTTCAAGGTAAAAACTGATTTTCAGGGTAAAAATAACTTTCAAGGTTCTGTAAGAAAATAGTGCAAAGTGTGACAATAAATAAGGAAAGTGTTAGGAACATGAACATGAATTTGTCCTGTTATTTTTATTTAACTATTAAATTATTTTTTTGTTATGCAGTAATTATTTGAATATTATTATTATATTGATCGATATCGATTATCATTGACATTTTCTATGAACTATGGAAAATAAGGAGCAGGAGAATAATATATTTTATTTCAAGGTAAAAGTAGATTTTCAAGGCAAAAACTGATTTTCAAGGTAAAAAATTATTAATTATAAAAATTGTGATTATAATGCCCTCAGCTATCAAGGCAGAAAGGAAATGTCAACACAAACATGGAAAACACTCAAACAATGTCAACAAAATAGTCAAATCACATTAAACACTTAACAAAAAGTTCTTAAAATGAAGGCGCAAAAATAGGGAATATGTTTAATAAAGTGTAAGAAAATAGTGCAAAGTGTGAAAATGTAAACATAGAGAAACCCGAGAAAAACTGTTTTTTGCAGGTTTAGATGCTAGGAATTAACGACTGTGTAACATGAATTTGCCCTGTTATCTTTATTTAACTATTAAATGATTTTTTTTTGTTATGCAGTAATTATTTGAATATTATTAATATATTGATATATATTCATATATTATTGACATTTTCTATGACATTTTATTTCAAAGATAACCTTCCTGTGATTATAATGCCCTCAGCTATCAAGGCAGAAAGGAAATGTCAACACAAGCATGGAAAACACTAAATCCATCCATCCATCCATTTTCTACCGCTTGTCCCTTTTGGGGTTGTGGGGGGGGGGGGGGGGGGGGTGCCGGAACCTATCTCAGCTGCAGTCGGGCGGAAGGCGGCGTACACCTGGACAAGTCAATGTAAACAAAATAGTAAAATCATATTGAACACGTAACAAGAAGCTCTTAAATAAAGGTGCAAAAATAAGGAATATGTTTAATAAAGTGTAAGAAAATAGTGCAAAGTGTGAAAATGTAAACAAAGAGAAACCTGAGAAAAACAATTTTCTGCAGGTTTAGTGGCAGGAAATAATGACTGTGTAACATGAATTTGCCCTGTTATTT
>NC_084738.1:75031209-75051209 GCF_033978785.1 Entelurus aequoreus | reverse complement strand
GTTTCGGGACTTGTGGCACTCGAATCTGGGTGTGATTTTTGAACATTTTCGGGACTTTTGCCTACTTTCCCAACTTCTCTCCCCCACTTCTTCTGTGACTTTGCTGGGCGCGTTTTGGACGTGTTGGGCTCCCCTGGACCTGCGCGGCCGGCGGCGGGGCTTGTGGCACTCAAACCTGGGTGTGATTTTTGAACATTTTCGGGACTTTTGCCTACTTTTCCAACTTTTCCCACCCGCTTCCCCTGTGACTTTGCTGGTGCGTTATGGACATGTTGGGCACCCCTGGACTCGCGTGGCCAGCGGCGGGACTTGTGGCACTCGAATCCAGGTGTGATTTTTGAACATTTTCGGGACTTTTGCTTACTTTCCCAACTTCTCTCCCCCACTTCTTCTGTGACTTTGCTGGGCGCGTTTTGGACATGTTGGGCACCCCAGGACCCGCGGGGGCAGCGGCGAGACTTGTAGCACTCAAACCTGGGTGTGATTTTTTTAACATTTTCGGGAATTTTGTCTACTTTCCCAACTTTTCTCCCCCACTTCTCCTGTGACTTTGCTAGGTGCGTTTTTGACATGTTTGGCACCCCAGGACTCGCGCGGCCGGTTTCGGGACTTGTGGCACTCGAATCTGGGTGTGATATTTGAACATTTTCGGGACCTTTGTCTACTTTCCCAACTTTTCTCCCCCACGTCTCCTGTGACTTTGCTGGGTGCGTTTTGGACATGTTGGGCACCCCTGGACCCGCGCGGCCGGCCACGGGACTTGTGCCACTCAAACCTGGGAGTGATTTTTTAACATTTTCGGGACTTTTGCCTACTTTTCCAACTTTTCCCACCCGCTTCCCCTGTGACTTTGCTGGGGCGTTATGGACATGTTGGGCACCCCCTGGACTCGCGTGGCCAGCGGCGGGACTTGTGGCACTCGAATCCAGGTGTGATTTTTGAAAATTTTCGGGACTTTTGCCTACTTTCCCAACTTCTCTCCCCCACTTCTTCTGTGACTTTGCTGGGCGCGTTTTGGACATGTTGGGCACCCCTGGACTCGCGTGGCCGGTTTCGGGACTTGTGGCACTCAAACCTGGGTGTGATTTTTTTAACATTTTCGGGAATTTTGTCTACTTTCCCAACTTTTCTCCCCCACGTCTCCTGTGACTTTGCTGGGTGCGTTTTTGACATGTTGGGCATCCCAGGACCCGCGCGGCCAGCGGCGGGACTTGTGGCACTCGAATCTGGGTGTGATTTTTGAACATTTTCGGGACTTTTGCCTACTTTCCCAACTTCTCTCCCCACTTCTTCTGTGACTTTGCTGGGCGCGTTTTGGACGTGTTGGGCACCCCTGGACCCGCGCGGCCAGCGGCGAGACTTGTGGCACTCAAACCTGGGTGTGATTTTTTTTAACATTTTCGGGAATTTTGTCTACTTTCCCAATATTTCTCCCCCACGTCTCCTGTGACTTTGCTGGGTGCGTTTTGGACATGTTGGGCACCCCTGGACTCGCGCGGCCGGTTTCGGGACATGTGCCACTCGAATCTGGGTGTGATTTTTGAACATTTTCGGGACCTTTGTCTACTTTCCCAATTTTTCTCCCCCACTTCTCCTGTGACTTTGCTGGGTGCGTTTTGGACATGTTTGGCACCCCAGGACTCGCGCGACCGGTTTCGGGACTTGTGGCACTCAAACCTGGGTGTGATTTTTTTAACATTTTCGGGAATTTTGTCTACTTTCCCAACTTTTGTCCCCCACGTCTCCTGTGACTTTGCTGGGTGCGTTTTTGACATGTTGGGCATCCCAGGACCCGCGCGGCCAGCGGCGGGACTTGTGGCACTCGAATCTGGGTGTGATTTTTGAACATTTTCGGGACTTTTGCCTACTTTCCCAACTTCTCTCCCCCACTTCTTCTGTGACTTTGCTGGGCGCGTTTTGGACGTGTTGGGCACCCCTGGACCCGCGCGGCCAGCGGCGAGACTTGTGGCACTCAAACCTGGGTGTGATTTTTTTAACATTTTCGGAATTTTGTCTACTTTCCCAACTTCTCTCCCCCACTTCTCCTGTGACTTTGCTGGGTGCGTTTTTGACATGTTTGGCACCCCAGGACTCGCGCGGCCGGTTTCGGGACTTGTGGCACTCGAATCTGGGTGTGATATTTGAACATTTTCGGGACCTTTGTCTACTTTCCCAATTTTTTTCCCCCACACTTCTCCTGTGACTTTGCTGGGTGCGTTTTGGACATGTTGGGCACCCCTGGACTCGCGCGGCCGGCGGCGGGGCTTGTGGCATTCAAACCTGGGTGTGATTTTTTAACATTTTTGGGACTTTTGCCTACTTTTCCAACTTTTCCCCCTGCTTCTCCTGTGACTTTGCTGGGGCGTTATGGACAAGTTGGGCATCCCTGGACTCGCGTGGCCAGCGGCGGGACTTGTGGCACTCGAATCCAGGTGTGATTTTTGAACATTTTGGGGACTTTTGCCTACTTTCCCAACTTCTCTCCCCCACTTCTTCTGTGACTTTGCTGGGCGCGTTTTGGACATGTTGGGCACCCCAGGACCCGCGGGGGCAGCGGCGAGACTTGTAGCACTCAAACCTGGGTGTGATTTTTTTAACATTTTCGGGAATTTTGTCTACTTTCCCAACTTTTCTCCCCCACGTCTCCTGTGACTTTGCTGGGTGCGTTTTTGACAAGTTGGGCATCCCAGGACCCGCGCGGCCAGCGGCGGGACTTGTGGGACTCGAACCCGGGTGTGATTTTTGAACATTTTGTGGACTTTTCCCTACTTTCCCAACTTTTCTCCCACACTTCCAGTGTGATTTTGCTGGGTGTTTTATGGACATGTTGGGCATCCCTGGACCGGCTCGGCACTCAAACCTGGGTGTGATTTTTGAACATTTTCGGAACTTCCAAAATCCGGTATTTAAGTATTTAATGTATGTAATTTATGTATTTAATGTATTCAAGCCAAAGCTGAACACCAGGATGGGACCAAACAAGGTATGCTTGTGTGGAGAAGTCCAAGGCGATGAGAAGGTGGTCTCCTTCCAAGGCAGAGGTTCCTGTGAGAGTGGGAGTGGGAGATAAAGAGGACAGAACTCTACGGCGCTGGCAGTCTGTCAGCTGAGGCTTTAATCCGCCAGCGGAATAACAGCCAGGTCCTCATAAGGACTCCTTTCATACGCAGCTTTCGCTGCTCTCTGGGGTCCCCGGGGGGTGCAGGGACAAACCACCCACCCCTTCCCAGCATCCCCTGCCACCCCCACCCAGGACCTAGTCATCCTCTCCTGCTCCTTTGTGGGCCTTTTCCACTCTGATTTCATGTTTGCCCATCTCACGGCTCGGGGACGGGGGACATTCCACAAAAAGCCTGCGTGAGACGGCGCCCCCCTCTCCTGCAGACGTATAGAGCGTGTAGGTAAAGGCATGCGCTCCGATTGTGCCCCCCCCCCCACCACCCCCCGTCCCCCGTCCCCGTCCCCGAGGAATTAAAAGCTTCGGAACGGTTCGCAACAAAGACTCTTCTGTCTGGTTTCGGGCTTCCTTGTGTTCCTGGGGGGCTCCCTGAGGTTCAAGGTGATGACATTTCATCAGTTGACCCGCGGTGATAAACCTAGGAGACTAGCAAAAACCAGACAGGGGGGTCCCGGGGTCTTCCTCCGGGGAGCCCCAGAGCTGCGAGTGTTAGTGTTGCCGCTGGTTTGATAGACTCCCCGCTGAGAGCATCTCCTTAGAAGAAACAATGGGGGGCATTTATGCTCCGGCTGACCGTGCCGACCCCCTAAACTCGGTCCCCTAAATCTGCCGGGGCCCGGACTGGCGGCTCCTTTCAGGGGGTCCTTTCACAAGACCCTCACAAAGGCATCCTGGGCCTTTGGCGGGCCGCCTGGGTAATGCATCACCGAGGAGAAAGCATATTTAGGTTCCACACTAACGTTACATAAAGAACTGTCCGTCAGGAGTATCTGATGGCACCTGAAGAGGTTTGGACAGGACCTTGTCACAGGACTATTGGATGAAGGGGTGCAGTACTTATGAACCTTCCCCCAGAGACATCGGACACCGCATCCCTTCATCCAATACCACGTCCTTTGAAGTCTGCACTAAAAAGAGTGGTTCCCACATCCTGGAAACAAAGTTTGTCCAGTTGTTGATAATGCTGCTGGACCCTCGTTCCAATCGATCGATCAATCAACTAAATGGTAAATGGGTTATACTTGTATAGCGCTTTTCTACCTTCAAGGTACTCAAAGCGCTTTAGAATAGAATAGAAAGTACTTTATTGATCCCTGGGGGAAATTCAGCACCACAGTTCGCTCACAATAGACAATAAAGACTTTGGTGTTTTTTACATGTAAATAATATAAATACAGTTTATTATACAGCATTATTCACATGCGAATAATATAAATACAGTCTATTATACAGCATTATTCACATGTGAATAATATAAATAAAGTCTATTATAGTACCATTATTCACATGTGAATAATATGAATACAGTCTATTATACAGCATTATTCACATGTGAATAATATAAATACAGTCTATTATACAGCATTATTCACATGTGAATAATATAAATACAGTCTATTATACAGCATTATTCACATGTGAATAATATAAATACAGTCTATTATACAGCATTATTCACATGTGAATAATATAAATACAGTCTATTATACAGCATTATTCACATGTGAATAATATAAATACAGTCTATTATACAAAATTATTCACATGTGAATAATATAAATACAGTCTATTATACAGCATTATTCACATATGAAGAATATAAATACAGTCTATTATACAGCATTATTCACATGTGAATAATATAAATACAGTCTATTATACAGCATTATTCACATGTGAATAATATAAATACAGTCTATTATACAGCATTATTCACATGTGAATAATATAAATACAGTCTATGATACATCATTATTCACATGTGAATAATATGAAAACAGTCTATTATACAGCATTATTCACATGTGAATAATATAAATACAGTCTATTATAGAGCATTATTCACATGTGAATAATATAAATACAGTCTATTATACAGCATTATTCACATGTGAATAATATAAATACAGTCTATTGTACAGCATTATTCACATGTGAATAATATAAATACAGTCTATTATACAGCATTATTCACATGTGAATAATATAAATACAGTCTAATATACAGCATTATTCACATGTGAATAACATAAATACAGTCTATTATACAGCATTGTTCACATGTGAATAATATAAATACAGTCTATTATACAGCATTATTCACATGTGAGTAATATACATACAGTCTGTTATACAGCATTATTCACATGTGAATAAAATAAATACAGTCTATTATACAGCATTATTCACATGTGAATAGTATAAATACAGTCTATTATACAGCATTATTCACATGTGAATAACATAAATACAGTCTATTATACAGCACTATTCACATGTGAATAATATAAATACAGTCTATTATACAGCATTATTCACATGTGAATAATATAAATACAGTCTATTATACAGCATTATTCACATGTGAATAACATAAATACAGTCTATTATACAGCATTATTCACATGTGAATAACATAAATACAGTCTATTATACAGCATTATTCACATGTGAATAATATAAATACAGTCTATTATACAGCATTATTCACATGTGAATAACACAAATACAGTCTATTATACAGCATTATTCACATGTGAATAACATGACACTATTTCCACATTCACCCATTCACACACACACACACATTCACACACTGATGGCGGGAGCTGCCATGCAAGGCCCTAACCCCGGCCCATCAGGAGCAAGGGTGAAGTGCGGGTGTCAGGGACAGACGCGGAAGGAGATTTTTACATCAAAGTTCTAAAGCTTAGAAATATATCAGATTGTAGGTGGGTTTTTTTTTTACCGTTCGTGTTCATATTTTGCTGTTTGTGTTGCATTTTTGTTGCTTTTGGCTTTATTGTAAAATATTTGGATGGAGAGGGGGGGTGACAATATTCAGTGTTTTACCTTTCACAGTTAATATTGTAAATCCCACATTCTTTATTTTCATGTACATTCTGGGTGTCTCATTCATATGGATGATGTTTGATAAGAAATTATCGAGTTCGAGCCCATTATCGAATCCTCTTATCGAACCGATTCCTTATCGATTCTCTTATCGAATCCAGATAGGTTGTCGAATATGGAAAAAAACACAATATTTGGTTTTACAAAAGCTCACTTTTATTTTATTTTTAAAAAAAATAAATAAAATGAATAGATAAATATTGACTGTTACCCCCCTAAAAAAATAAAATAAATAAATATTGACTGTTGTTACCCAAAGTATATTAAGTGGGATTTTTCAGAAAAACAAATATATACAGTAACACAAAAACAACCTGTCTCTGTGATCACTACAGGTGAATAGCCATACCTTGAGGCGTTTTTTTCCGGTCCAATATTTTTGCTGCTTGTGTGACATCACAGGAAATGACATAGTTCAGTCTAATGACTGACCTACGTCATTTCCTGTGATGTCCCACAGGGCATTTCTTGTGGGACGGGATTCGTTCCCAGGGATTCGAATAAAGAACCAACTCTTTTTCTTTACTATGGTGGCCTCGATCACGGGACCCGGTTCTCAAAAAGGGATTCGAGTCCACGGAATCGGTTCTTTTCTTATCAAACGGTTCTTTTCTTATCAAACAACCGGGAGAACCGGTTTCGAACATCATCCCTACTCATTCAGTCAAAATATTTGCCCAGGCCTGATCCAGACGCTCGCCAAACGATGTTCTCATATCTCTAAAGTTCCAATATTTTGTTGGTATTTCCACCCCTACAAGCTCGGCGTTCACAGCTTGGCGGGCAAAAGTGTTTGTGAGGTAATCAACTTGACGTTCCTATTCACGGAGTCACATATTCCAGCATGAGGCGTTTGCTACAAACGCCTCCTTTGTGCCGAGCCCACTTTGGTTTATGCGTGTCCTTTCTGGGGGGACCTTGAGAGTACCCACACCCCCCTACAAAGAGGAAGAAGCCTCTTTTCATGCTCGTTGTTGTGTCTTCTCCACATTCCCATGCATCCCTTCAGACGGGAGGCCGTTAAACGGCGAAGAAAAAGGATGCGGAGGAAGTGATCCACGTCTCCGCGCTTCGTCCCTCCGAGGAGTTTCTGATTTATCCTCGTTTGCCTTGTTCTCAGCCGCACGTAGCGGGAGTTTTTACACTCCGTTAGCGCTCTCAAAACAGTCCGGATGTTTTCTTCCTGGGGGATTATTGCTTTGTCGTGACCTAACTGGCAGCATCAAACAAAACAAAAACAACTAAAATTGTTGGTGTAGATACAAATAAATTGCCTTATTTTTGCTGTAAAAAAACCCCATTTCTCATTTACCTAAGATCGGTCATTTTGAACCCCTTTAAATTAAACCCCCGAATGCGGTTTTTATCCGGTTCGCGGGATAAAAATGAGCTGAAATTTCTGAATGAAAGAAGCTGCTGTTCTGAATGAGTCCACTGGAGGTCGCAACAGTGATTCTGTTAGGCAAGCATACGGTTCATACCGGGGCTGAGCAAGAGACACACAGTAAAGCGCGGCTGCGGCTCCTCCCCCTAGGGCAGGGGTCGGCAACCCAAAATGTTGAAAGAGCCATATTGGTCCAAAAAAATACAAAAAACGAATTTGTCTGGAGCCACAACAATTAAAAGTCTTATATAAGTGTTATATTGAAGGCAACACATGATGTAAGTGTCTATATTAGCCTACTATCAACATTTTGCCCACCAAACGTTTTATACTGTGCGTGAATGCACAAAGTCTTATATAAGTGTTATAATGAAGGCAACACATGATGTAAGTGTCTATATTAGCCTACTATCAAAATGACTTTAAAAGTCTTATATAAGTGTTATATTGAAGGCAACACATGATGTAAGTGTCTATATTAGCCTACTATCAAAATGACTTTAAAAGTCTTATATAAGTGTTATATTGAAGGCAACACATGATGTAAGTGTCTATATTAGCCTACTATCAACATTTTGTCCACCAAACGTTTTATACTGTGCGTGAATGCACAAAGTCTTATATAAGTGTTATAATGAAGGCAACACATGATTTAAGTGTCTATATTAGCCTACTATCAAAATGACTTTAAAAGTCTTATATAAGTGTTATAATGAAGGCAACACATGATGTAAGTGTCTATATTAGCCTACTATCAAAATGACTTTAAAAGTCTTATATAAGTGTTATATTGAAGGCAACACATGATGTAAGTGTCTATATTAGCCTACTATCAACATTTTGCCCACCAAACGTTTTATACTGTGCGTGAATGCACAAAGTCTTATATAAGTGTTATAATGAAGGCAACACATGATGTAAGTGTCTATATTAGCCTACTATCAAAATGACTTTAAAAGTCTTATATAAGTGTTATATTGAAGGCAACACATGATGTAAGTGTCTATATTAGCCTACTATCAAAATGACTTTAAAAGTCTTATATAAGTGTTATATTGAAGGCAACACATGATGTAAGTGTCTATATTAGCCTACTATCAACATTTTGTCCACCAAACGTTTTATACTGTGCGTGAATGCACAAAGTCTTATATAAGTGTTATAATGAAGGCAACACATGATTTAAGTGTCTATATTAGCCTACTATCAAAATGACTTTAAAAGTCTTATATAAGTGTTATAATGAAGGCAACACATGATGTAAGTGTCTATATTAGCCTACTATCAAAATGACTTTAAAAGTCTTATATAAGTGTTATATTGAAGGCAACACATGATGTAAGTGTCTATATTAGCCTACTATCAAAATGACTTTAAAAGTCTTATATAAGTGTTATAATGAAGGCAACACATGATGTAAGTGTCTATATTAGCCTACTATCAAAATGACTTTAAAAGTCTTATATAAGTGTTATAATGAAGGCAACACATGATGTAAGTGTCTATATTAGCCTACTATCAAAATGACTTTAAAAGTCTTATATAAGTGTTATAATGAAGGCAACACATGATGTAAGTGTCTATATTAGCCTACTATCAAAATGACTTTAAAAGTCTTATATAAGTGTTATATTGAAGGAAACACATGATGTAAGTGTCTATATTAGCCTACTATCAAAATGACTTTAAAAGTCTTATATAAGTGTTATAATGAAGGCAACACATGATGTAAGTGTCTATATTAGCCTACTATCAAAATGACTTTAAAAGTCTTATATAAGTGTTATATTGAAGGCAACACATGATGTAAGTGTCTATATTAGCCTACTATCAACATTTTGTCCACCAAACGTTTTATACTGTGCGTGAATGCACAAAGTCTTATATAAGTGTTATAATGAAGGCAACACATGATGTAAGTGTCTATATTAGCCTACTATCAAAATGACTTTAAAGTCTTATATAAGTGTTATATTGAAGGCAACACATGATGTAAGTGTCTATATTAGCCTACTATCAACATTTTGTCCACCAAACGTTTTATACTGTGCGTGAATGCACAAAGTCTTATATAAGTGTTATAATGAAGGCAACACATGATGTAAGTGTCTATATTAGCCTACTATCAAAATGACTTTAAAAGTCTCATATAAGTGTTATAATGAAGGAAACACATGATGTAAGTGTCTATATTAGCTATATTAGCCTACTATCAACATTTTGTCCACCAAACGTTTTATACTGTGCGTGAATGCACAAAGTCTTATATAAGTGTTATAATGAAGACAACACATGATGTAAGTGTCTATATTAGCCTACTATCAAAATGACTTTAAAAGTCTTATATAAGTGTTATAATGAAGGCAACACATGATGTAAGTGTCTATATTAGCTATATTAGCCTACTACCAACATTTTGTCCACCAAACGTTTTATACTGTGCGTGAATGCACAAAGTCTTATATAAGTGTTATAATGAAGGCAACACATGATGTAAGTGTCTATATTAGCCTACTATCAAAATGACTTTAAAAGTCTTATATAAGTGTTATAAGGAAGGCAACACATGATGTAAGTGTCTATATTAGCCATATTAGCCTACTACCAACATTTTGTCCACCAAACCTTTTATACTGTGCGTGAATGCACAAAGTCTTATATAAGTGTTATAATGAAGGCAACACATGATGTAAGTGTCTATATTAGCTATATTATCCTACTACAAAAATGACTTTAAAAGTCTTATATAAGTGTTATAATGAAGGCAAGACATGATGTAAGTGTCTATATTAGCCTACTATCAAAATGACTTTAAAAGTCTTATATAAGTGTTATAATGAAGACAAGAAATTATGTAAGTGTCTATATTAGCCTACTATCAAAATGACTTTAAAAGTCTTATATAAGTTTTATAATGAAGACAACACATGATGTAATTGTGTATATTAGCCTACTATCAAAATGACTTTAAAAGTCTTATATAAGTGTTATAATGAAGACAACACATGAAGTAAGTGTCTATATTAGCCTACTATCAAAATGACTTTAAAAGTCTTATATAAGTGTTATAATGAAGGCAACACATGATGTAAGTGTCTATATTAGCTATATTAGCCTACTATTAAAATGACTTTAAAAGTCTTATATAAGTGTTATAATGAAGTCAACACATGATGTAAGTGTCTATATTAGCCTACTATCAAAATGACTTTAAAAGTCTTATATAAGTGTTAAAATGAAGACAACACATGATGTAAGTGTCTATATTAGCCTACTATCAAAAAGACTTCAAAAGTCTTATATAAGTGTTATAATGAAGTCAACACATAATGTAAGTGTCTATATTAGCCTACTATCAAAATTACTTTAAAAGTCTTATATAAGACGTCAAATCAGCCGTTCACCTGGCGGGTTTTTTTCGGGGATGAATAGGGAAGTCCTTCTTTAGCTGCCGTCTTGTTTTATCATATATTGCTGCCTTTGCACCTGTCAATGTTTACTTTTGTATGCACATTAAATCCACCAAAAGTCCTGACTTTGGAGCAATGTTCACGGACTCTAGTATTTGGCTCTCTATTAGATGCAATGGTTTTCCGTATTGGGACCATGATTTATGTCCTAGCAATACAAGAACACACACACACACACACACACACACACACACACACACACACACACACACACACACACACACACACACACACACACACACACACACACACACACACACATACACAAACACACACACACACACACACACACACACACACACACACACACACACACATACACAAACACACACACACACACACACACACACACACACACACACACACACACACACACACACGCACACATTATTGTATTTGTTACCTTCTTGAGACCTGAGAAAAATGCCTCCCTCTTTAGGACCAGCCTTTCTAGATATATAAAGATGTGTATTTACAACATTAATAATATATACATACAATGCAAATATAAAAAAGCTTGTTGTGAAAAATGAGTTGGAATTTCACAAGAAAAAAGGTCACAGTTTCACAATAAAAGTCGTAATTTTTACTCAACGCAAGTCAAAATTTTACAAGAAAACTGAAGATATGTGCAATATTGTGATAAAAGTTGGAATTTTACTCAATAACAGTCGCAATTTTATAAGAAAAGTTTAACATTTTGGCACACACACACACATTCTTGTATTTATTACCTTTTATTATTATTTATTACCTTATATTAAATCAACAAAAAAATCCTGACTTTGGAGCAATGTTCACGGACTCTAGTATTTGGCTCTCTATTAGATGCAATGGTTTTCCGTATTGGGACCATGATTTATGTGCTAACTTGTTCACACCTCCTCATATGGAAGCTGCTTTTCCTTCTTCGTGTCTCGAGAAGGGTAGAAATACAAGAACACACACACACACACACACACACACACACACACACACACACACACACACACACACACGAGTGAGAGCTAATGGCAGAGGAAGGAAAGGGACAAGATAAAAATTAAACAAATTAGATATTATGCATGGAGGATGTGCTTTTATTGTGATGGACGGTGTCATCAGCCAACTTCCTGTTGACCTAATGTGTAACTTAATAATGTGTCCTCGAGCTACACTTTTTGTCAGAAGAAGAAATTATTTTTGAAGATCTCCACAAAAGTATTTTATTGAAAAAAAAACAGCATACTGGCACCATACTTATTTTGATTATTGTTTCTCAGCTGTTTGTACATGTTGCAGTTTATAAATAAAGGTTTATAAAAAAATAAATTAAAAAAATAAATTTAAAAATTTAAAAAAATAAATACAATTGCCTCTGCGCATGCGCATAGCATAGATCCAACGAATCAATGACTAAATTAATCGCCAACTATTTTTATAATCGATTTTAATCGATTTAATCGATTAGTTGTTGCAGCCCTAAGTTTAACATATTGTGATTTTAATTATCATTATTAATATTTTTCAACTTTTGCCTGTCTGTTTTAATCTGCACAGTATTCTGGGGCTACATTTTTACTATTATTATTTTTGCAGTTTGCAAAATTGCGTGACATATTTTTTATAAGAACAACAAAAGAACATTTTCAAAATTGCCAAACAAAAAGTTGCTGCTGCATGAATTGTATTGTCACTTTTATTATATATATATTTATTATATACAGTATTGGATTAATAAGATGCGGAAGCAAATTTGTACAACAAATGCTTGCAGAAAAGTGATAATATATCATATTGTAGGTGTTTATTACACTTTGCATTCATATTTTGCTGTTTGTTACATTTTTGTTGTGTTTTGCTTGATTGTAAAAGATACACAACTATGGAAGAGCTGGTCTGAGAAGTAAAATATGTTGTTAATATTCAGTGTTTTATTGTTCATAGGTATAATTGTAAATCCCACTTTCTTTATTTTCATGTACATTTTACATTACATTAAGTATTTTTAAGCATTTTAACTAGGGCTGCAACTAACGATTAATTTGATAATCGATTAATCTGTCGATTATTCATTCGTTTAATAATCGGATAGAAGAGACAAACTACATGTCTATCCTTTCCAGTATTTTATTGGAAAAAAACAGCATACTGGCACCATACTTATTTTGATTATTGTTTCTCAGCTGTTTGTACATGTTGCAGTTTATAAATAAAGGTTTATAAAAAAATAAATAACAAAAAATTAAAAATAAAAAAAATAAAAATTAAATACAATTGCCTCTGCGCATGCGCATAGCATAGATCCAACGAATCAATGACTAAATTAATCGCCAACTATTTTTATAATCGATTTTAATCGATTAGTTGTTGCAGCCCTAATTTTAACATATTGTGATTTTAATTATCATTATCATTATTTTCAACTTTTGCCTGTCTGTTTTAATCTGCACAGCATTCTGGGGCTACATTTTTACTATAATTATTTTTGCAGTTTGCAAAATTGCGTGACATATTTTTTATAAGAACAACAAAAGAACATTTTCAAAATTGCCAAACAAAAAGTTGCTGCTGCATGAATTGTTTTGTCACTTTTATTATATATATATATATATATATATATATATATATATATATATATATATATATATATATATATATATATATATATATATATATATATATATATATATATATATATATATATATATATATATATATATATATATATATATATATATATATATATGTATGTATATATATATATATATATATATATATATATATATATATGTATGTATATATATATATATATATATATATATATATCTATATATATATATATATATATATATATATATATATATATATATATATATATATATATATATATATATATATATATATATATATATATATATATATGTACATATATATATATATATATATATATATATATATATATATATATATATATATATATATATATATATATATATATATATATATATATATACATACATATATATATATATATATATATATATATATATATATATATATACATACATATATATATATATATATATATATAGATATATATATATATATATATATATATATATATATATACATACATATATATATATATATATATATATATATATATACATACATATATATATATATATATATATATATATATATATATATATATATATATATATATATATATATATATATATATATATATATATATATATATATATATATATATATATATATATATATATATATATATATATATTATATACAGTATTGTATTAATAAGATGCGGAAGCAAATTTGTACAACAAATGCTTGCATAAAAGTGATAATATATCATATTGTAGGTGTTTATTGCACTTTGCGTTCATATTTTGCTGTTTGTTACATTTTTGTTGTGTTTTGCTTGATTGTAAAAGATACACAACTATGGAGGAGCTGGTCAGAGAAGTAAAATATGTTGTTAATATTCAGTGTTTTATTGTTCATAGTTAATATTGTAAATCACACTTTCTTTATTTTCATGTACATTTTACATTACATTAAGTATTTTTAAGCATTTGAACTAGGGTTGCAACTAACGATTAATTTGAAAATCGATTAATCTGTCGATTATTCATTCGATTAATAATCGGTTAGAAGAGACAAACTACATGTCTATCCTTTCCAGTATTTTATTGAAAAAAAACAGCATACTGGCACCATACTTATTTTGATTATTGTTTCTCAGCTGTTTGTACATGTTGCAGTTTATAAGTAAAGGTTTATAAAAAAATAAATAACAAAAAATTAAAAATAAAAAAAATAAAAATGAAATACAATTGCCTCTGCGCATGCGCATAGCACAGATCCAACGAATCAATGACTAAATTAATCGCCAACTATCTGATATAAATAGTCATGAAAACAAAGAAAACATATTGAATGAGGAGAAGGTTACTGTACTGCGTGCCTCACTGTTGCCCCCTGCAGGGTGGCGGGAGTACTGCATGCAGGATCAACAGTAGTTTGAATGGTTTCATCCAGACTATCTGGGGGAAGTTTGGCGGGCAGGATGTGGCCCGCGGGGCCCGCCAGTTGGAAAGAGAAGTATAATAACCAGAAGCGTCTTTAATAACGCTTATTATCTTCCTTTCATCCGTTTGTCTCCGTCAGCGCTGACAAATCTCCTGGAAGTGAGAGGCGAGCGGGGAAGAATTCCACTAAGCTCGGGAGATACAAGGACCCCCAACCCCCCCATGTCGCCCCCCCCCGCTAACTTTTCATTCAGGCAGATTTACTGTAATCTGCCTGATCAAAGGCCAGCATTGCAATCCGATTCCGCTAATCCGGTTTGACGGCGACTCGTGCGCACGTAGTAATAATAATAATAATGATGATGATGATGATGATGATGATGATGATGACGCCAGCGAGGAGCCGCATGGATTTTTGAGACCACTTTTTGTCGGAACGCTCGCTGGGAAAACACGCTTAGCCTTTAAAACATGTTAATTAGCGTTTGGATGCGACTCGTTTTAGCGTTTTTAAAACGCTTTAACAAGCGTTTGGATGCGACTCGTATTAGCGTCTTTAAAACGCTTTAACAAGCGTTTGTATGTGACTCGTATTAGCGTCCTTAAAAAACGTTAATAAGCGTTTGGGTGAGACTCGTATTAGCGTCTTTAAAACACGTTAATAAGCATTTGGGTGAGACTCGCATTCGCGTCTTTAAAACACTTTAATAAGCGTTTGGGTGAGACTCGTATTAGCGTCTTTAAAACGCTTTAACAAGCGTTTGGGTGAGACTCGTATTAGCGTCTTTAAAAAGCTTTAACAAGCGTTTGGATACGACTCATATTAGCGTCTTTAAAAAGCTTTAACAAGCGTTTGGATGCGACTCGTATTAGCGTCTTTAGAACGCTTTAACAAGCGTTTGGGTGAGAATCGTATTAGCGTCTTTAAAACACGTTAATAAGCGTTTGGGTGAGACTCGCATTCGCGTCTTTAAAACACTTTAATAAGCGTTTGGGTGAGACTCGTATTAGCGTCTTTAAAACGCTTTAACAAGTGTTTGGGTGAGACTCGTATTAGCGTCTTTAAAAAGCTTTAACAAGCGTTTGGATACGACTCATATTAGCGTCTTTAAAAAGCTTTAACAAGCGTTTGGGTGAGACTCGTATTAGCGTCTTTAAAACGCTTTAACAAACGTTTGGATGCGACTCGTATTAGCGTCTTTAAAACGCTTTAACAAGCGTTTGGGTGAGAATCGTATTAGCGTCTTTAAAACACGTTAATAAGCGTTTGGGTGAGACTCGCATTCGCGTCTTTAAAACACATTAATAAGCGTTTGGGTGAGACTCGTATTAGCGTCTTTTAAACGCTTTAACAAGCGTTTGGGTGAGACTCGTATTAGCGTCTTTAAAAAGCTTTAACAAGCGTTTGGATACGACTCATATTAGCGTCTTTAAAAAGCTTTAACAAGCGTTTGGGTGAGACTCGTATTAGCGTCTTTAAAACACGTTAATATGCATTTGGATATGACTCGTATTAGCGTCCTTAAAACGCTTTAACAAGCGTTTGGATACGACTCGTATTAGCGTCTTTAAAACGCTTTAACAAGCGTTTGGATGCAACTCGTATTAGCGTCTTTAAAACACTTTTACAAGCGTTTGGGTGAGACTCGTATTAGCATCTTTAAAACGCTTTGACAAACGTTTGGGTGAGACTCGTATTAGCGTCTTTAAAACGCTTTAACAAGCGTTTGGGTGAGACTCGTATTAGCGTCTTTAAAACACGTTAATAAGCGTTTGGGTGAGACTCTTTTTAGCGTCGTTAAAACACGTTAATAAGCGTTTGGGTGAGACTCGTATTAGCGTCTTTAAAACACGTTAATAAGCGTTTGGGTGAGACTCGTATTAGCGTCTTTAAAACGCTTTAACAAGCGTTTGGATGCGACTCGTATTAGCGTCTTTAAAACGCTTTAACAAGCGTTTGGATGCGACTCGTATTAGCGTCTTTAAAACGCTTTAACAAGCGTTTGGGTGAGACTCTTATTAGCGTCTTTAAAACACGTTAATACGCGTTTGGGTGGGACTCGTATTAGCGTCTTTAAAACGCTTTAACAAGCGTTTGGGTGAGACTCGTATTAGCGTCTTTAAAACGCTTTAACAAGCGTTTGGGTGACACTCGTATTAGCGTCTTTAAAACGCTTCAACAAGTGTTTGGATGCGACTCGTATTAGCGTCTTCAAAACGCGTTAATAAGCGTTTGGGTGAGACTCTTATTAGCGTCTTTAAAACACGTTAATAAGCGTTTGGGTGAGACTCGTATTAGCGTCTTCAAAACGCGTTAATAAGCGTTTGGGTGAGACTCTTATTAGCGTCTTTAAAACACGTTAATAAGCGTTTGGGTGAGACTCGTATTAGCGTCTTCAAAACGCGTTAATAAGCGTTTGGGTGAGACTCTTATTAGCATCTTTAAAACACGTTAATAAGCGTTTGGGTGAGACTCGTATTAGCGTCTTCAAAACGCGTTAATAAGCGTTTGGGTGAGACTCTTATTAGCGTCTTTAAAACACGTTAATAAGCGTTTGGGTGAGACTCGTATTAGCGTCTTCAAAACGCGTTAATAAGCGTTTGGGTGAGACTCTTATTAGCATCTTTAAAACACGTTAATAAGCGTTTGGGTGAGACTCGTATTAGCGTCTTCAAAACGCGTTAATAAGTGTTTGGATGTGACTTGTATTAGCGTCAAATGACTCCAAGTCGCTTCTGACGGCTTTTTAAGATAGGTATCAGTAAAAAGGTGGGATTAGCCTCACATTAGCATGTAGACGTCTGGTTCTGCTTAAAGTCCCAAGGCTAGCCTGGCGTCCGGTAGGGGGGGTCACGGTTTAATGGAGTCCGGCTCATGTTGTGTCTGACGGAGCAGTCAGTCTTACTTCCAACGACTCGTCCCTTTTCAAAACAGAGGAAGCAATTAGCTTTTTTTTTGGAAGGGTGGGAGGGGGGGGAGGATTATGTCACTCGCTTAGCAACCTCAACAACCTTTCGCACTGTTTACACCTTTGTCAAACATCACCACCACTACAACAACAACAACAAACACCACCACATCATCATCAACAACCACCACATCATCAACATCAACAACCACCACATCATCAACAACAACAAACACCACCACATCATCATCAACAACAACCACCACATCATCAACAACAACAACCACCACATCATCATCAACAACCACCACATCATCAACAACAACAACCACCACATCATCAACAACAACAAACACCACCACATCATCATCAACAACAACCACCACATCATCAACAACAACAACCACCACATCATCATCAACAACCACCACATCATCATCTTTAACAACCATCACATCATCAACAACAACAACCACCACATCATCATCAACAACAACCACATCATCATCTTTAACAACCATCACAACAGCAACAAAGGGTTAGGGTTAGGGTTAGGGTTGGGGTTAGGGTTAGGCTCAGGGTTAGGGTTAGGGTTAGGGCTAGGGTTAGGGTTAGGGTTAGGCTCAAGGTTAGGGTTCGGGTTAGGGCTAGGGTTAGGGCTAGGGTTAGGGTTAGGGTTAGGGTTAGGTTTATGGTAAGGATTTAGGGTTAGGGTTAGGGTTAGGGTTGGGGTTAGGGTTAGGGTTAGGGTTAGGGTTGGGGTAGGGTTAGGATTAGGGTTAAGGTTAGGGTTAGGTTTAAGGTTAGGGTTGGGGTTAGGGTTGGGGTTAGGTTTGGGTTAGGTTAGGGTTAGGGTTAGGACTAGGGTTAGGGTTAGGGTTAGGGTTAGGGTTAGGGTTAGGGCTAGGGTTAGGGTTAGGGTTAGGGTTAGGGCTAGGGCTAGGTTTAGGGTTAGGGTTAGGGTTAGGGTTAGGGTTAGGGTTAGGGTTAGGGTTAGGGTTAGGCTCAAGGTTAGGGTTCGGGTTAGGGCTAGGGTTAGGGTTAGGGTTAGGGTTAGGTTTATGGTAAGGATTTAGGGTTAGGGTTAGGGTTAGGGTTGGGGTAGGGTTAGGATTAGGGTTAAGGTTAGGGTTAGGTTTAAGGTTAGGGTTGGGGTTAGGGTTGGGGTTAGGTTTGGGTTAGGTTAGGGTTAGGGTTAGGGTTAGGACTAGGGTTAGGGTTAGGGTTAGGGTTAGGGTTAGGGCTAGGGTTAGGGTTAGGGTTAGGGTTAGGGTTAGGGTTAGGGTTAGGGTTAGGGTTAGGGTTAGGGCTAGGGCTAGGTTTAGGGTTAGGGTTAGGGTTAGGGTTAGGGCTAGGGTTAGGGTTAGGGTTAGGGTTAGGGTTAGGGTTAGGGTTAGGTTTGTGGTTAGGGTTAGGGTTAGGGTAAGGGGGAGGGGCAAAGGGTGTGCACTGTCCGTCTACAACCCGTCAGGCGACGCCCACGCCAAACGCAGGACCCCCCGGAGACCCCGAATGAGAATGCGGTGGGTTAGGGTTAGGGTTAGGGTTAGGGTTGGGGTAGGGTTAGGGTTAGGTTTGGGTTAGGTTAGGGTTAGGGTTAGGACTAGGGTTAGGGTTAGGGTTAGGGTTAGGGTTAGGGTTAGGGTTAGGGTTAGGGCTAGGGTTAGGGCTAGGTTTAGGGTTAGGGTTAGGGTTAGTGTCAAGGCTAGGGTTAGGGTTAGGGTTAGAGTTAACCCTAACCCACAACAACCAGCACCAACATAACAATTACAGTAATATTAAGGTACTGACAGCACAAATGACACCACTATCAGCACAACAACCAGCACCAACATAATAACAATTACAGTAATATTAAGGTACTAACAGCACAAATGACACCAGTACCAGCACAACAACCAGCACCAACATAATAACAATTACAGTAATATTAAGGTACTAATAGCACAAAGGACACCAGTATCAGCACAACAACCAGCACCAACATAATAACAATTACAGTAATATTAAGGTACTAACAGCACAAATAACACCACTATCAGCACAACAACCAGCACCAACATAATAACAATTACAGTAATATTAAGGTACTAATAGCACAAAGGA
>NC_084738.1:75024074-75026189 GCF_033978785.1 Entelurus aequoreus | reverse complement strand
CTCTGTAGTGGACGCTGCTTCTAAGGGGGCTCACATTATTCTGACTTAATTACATTTGTGTATATATTATTTATAATATTAATATCTTCCTCTGTAGTGGACATTTGATTTATTTGGGTCAGTTTTTGTGTCAAATTCAAACCTGTAATGCAAAACACAAATGTCCACTGCAGTGGACACTGGTTTTAAGGAGGAACTAGCATATACACACCCGTAAAATTTCGGACTCAATATATTTTTGTACGATATATATAGTGCAGTGTACGTCTGAGAAGCAGTGTCCTCTGTAGTGGACATTGCCCTGTAATGCTAAAACACTATTGTCCACTGTAGTGGACGCTGCTTCTCCAAATTTACATTTCGGTAAAATTTCAGACTAAATCATTTTTTTTTGTCATAGTGTAGCGTACTCCAGAGGAGCAGTGTCCTCTGTAGTGGACATTACCCTCTAATGCAAAACATTAATGTCCACTGTAGTGGACACTAGTTCTCAGGAGGCTCACATTCGAATGGAGAAATTGTGGCAAAAAGAGGAAAAGTCACCTGGACAGTTTGGCACTTGGTGGATTTAAAAAAAAAAAAAGGACCGTAGTCAGACCAATGTGGTCTAAATGATGCTCAACCCCATCAAGACCGCTAGTATCACTGCACCTTAGTCGTGCTCGCCTTTTAGAGCACAGCTGTAACTTTCTGGCACTAAACCTGCAGAAAGTAGTTCTTCTCAGGTTTCTCTGTGATTACATTTTCACACTTTGCACTATTTTCTTACACTTTATTCAGCATATTCCTTATTTTTGCACCTTTAAATGTGCATGTTACCATTTTGTTGACATAAATTGAGTGTTTTCCATGCTTGTGTTGACATTTCTTTTCTGCCTTGATAACTGAGGGCATTATAATCAAAATGTTATCTTTGAAATAAAATATATTATTATCCTGCTCCTTATTTTCCATAAGTCACAGAAAATTTCAATAATTATCGATATCGATCAATATGATAATAATAATATTCAAATAATTTCTGCATAACAAAAAAATAAATTTCCATAGTTAAATAAAAATAACAGGGCAAATTCATGTTACACAGCCGTTATTTCCTGCCATTAAACCTGCAGAAAATAGTTCTAAGGTTTCTCTATGTTTACATTTTCGCACTTTGCACTATTTTCTTACACTTTATTAAACATATTCCTTATTTTTGCACCTTTAAATGTGATTTTACTGTTTTGTTGACATTAACTGAGTGTTTTCCATGCTTGTGTTGACATTTCCTTTCTCCTTGAGGGCATTATAATCACAGGAAGGTTACATTTCAAATAAAAATGTTTAAAAAAATTGTTTTCTCCTGAACCTTATCTTCCATAGGTCATAAACAGTATCAATAATGATCAATATCGAATGATACAACAAAACACCGATATCGTGATACTGTTTCCTATTAGGGATGTCCGAAAATGGCTTTTTGCCGGTATCCGATATTCCGATATTGTCCAACTCTTTAATTACCGATACCGATGTCAACCGACACCGATATCAACCGATATATGCAGTCGTGGAATTAACACATTATTATGCCTAATTTGGACAACCAGGTATGGTGAGGATAAGGTACTTTTTTAAAAAATTAGTAAAATAAGATAAATAAACTAAAAACATTTTCTTGAATAAAAAATAAAGTACAACAATATAAAAACAGTTACATAGAACTAGTAATGAATGAAAATGAGTAAAATTAACTGTTAAAGGTTAGTACTATTAGTGGAGCAGCAGCACGCACAATCATGTGTGCTTACGGACTGTATCCCTTGCAGACTGTATTGATATATATTGATATATAATGTAGGAACCAGAATATTAATAACAGGAAGAAACAACCCTTTTGTGTGAATGAGTGTAAATGGGGGAGGGAGGTTTTTGGGGTTGGTGCACTAATTGTGAGTGTATCTTGTGTTTTTTATGTTGATTTAATTAAAAAAATAAAAATAAAAAAATAAAAAAATGATACAGATAATAAAAAAAACGATACCGATAATTTCCGATATTACATTTTAACGCATATATCTCTATTTCCTATGTTAGCAAACTTAACATTACACCAGACATGTTTCCGGCCAC
>NC_084738.1:74996574-75019074 GCF_033978785.1 Entelurus aequoreus | reverse complement strand
GTTTGTTGCTGTTGTGGTGGTGTTGGATGTTGTGGCGGTGTTTGTTGCTGTTGTGGTGGTGTTTGATGTTGTGGCGGTGTTTGTTGCTGTTGTGGTGGTGTTTGATGTTGTGGCGGTGTTTGTTGCTGTTTTGTGTGTGGTGTTTTGATTGTGCGTGTTTGTTGCTGTTGTGTGTTGTGCTGTTTTGTTGCTGTTGTGGTCGGTGTTTGTGCTGTTGTGGTGGTGTTTGATGTTGTGGCGGTGTTTGTTGCTGTTGTGGTGGTGTTGGATGTTGGCGGTGTTTGTTGCTGTTGTGGTGGTGTTTTATGTTGTGGCGGTGTTTGTTGCTGTTGTGGTGGTGTTGGATGTTGTGGCGGTGTTTGTTGCTGTTGTGGTGGTGTTTGATGTTGTGGCGGTGTTTGTTGCTGTTGTGGTGGTGTTTGATGTTGTGGCGGTGTTTGTTGCTGTTGTGGTGTGTTGGATGTTGTGGCGGTGTTTGTTGCTGTTGTGGTGGTGTTTTATGTTGTGGCGGTGTTTGTTGCTGTTGTGGTGGTGTTGGATGTTGTGGCGGTGTTTGTTGCTGTTGTGGTGGTGTTTGATGTTGTGGCGGTGTTTGTTGCTGTTGTGGTGGTGTTTGATGTTGTGGCGGTGTTTGTTGCTGTTGTGGTGGTGTTTGATGTTGTGGCGGTGTTTGTTGCTGTTGTGGTGGTGTTTGATGTTGTGGCGGTGTTTGTTGCTGTTGTGGTGGTGTTTGATGTTGTGGCGGTGTTTGTTGCTGTTGTGGTGGTGTTTGATGTTGTGGCGGTGTTTGTTGCTGTTGTGGTGGTGTTTGATGCTGTGGCGGTGTTTGTTGCCGTTGTGGTGGTTTTTGTTGTGGTGGTGGTGTTTGTTGTTGTGGTGGTGGTTGTTGTTGTGGTGGTGTGTCTTGTTGTGGTGGTGTTTTCTGTCGTGGAGGTGTTTGTTGCTGTTGTGGTGGTGTTTGATGTTGTGGTGGTGTTTGTTGTTGTTGTGTTTGTTGCTGTTGTGGTGGTGTTTGTTGTTGTTGTGGTGTTTGTGCTGTTGTGTTGGGTTTGATGTTGTGGTGGTGGTGTTTGTTGTGGTGGCGTTTGTTGTAGTGGTGTTTGATATTGTGGTGGTGTTTGTTGTTGTTGTGGTGTTTGTTGTTGTGGTGGTGTTTGTTGCTTTTGTAGTGGTGTTTGTTGTCGTGGTGGTGTTTGTTGCTGTTGTTGTGGGGATGTTTGTTGTTGTTGTGGTGTTTGTTGCTGTTGTTGTGGAAGGAAGGACTCTTCTAGGGTGGTGCACTCAGATAAGTCAATGACATCATCTGACATCCAACAACAGGTGTCACGCTGTGAGGTGCTAACAACATTTGGCGCAGCATGAGAGGCTAAACAGAAGGTGAAAGTTCAGGACAGGAAGTGGGTGTGGCATTACAGTGGGGGCGCTCCGCCAACTTTGGGCGCGTGGCTCTCAAGATGGTGTCCGATGTCGCCAGCCCAGGTGGCACGGCGATGCATGTTGGCGGTTGGCGGGCGCGGACGGCGTTTACAAGCCTGCGGGACAGTCGGCTCCATAAGAGGACGAGAACGCCGCACTCGCCAAACTCACTGACGTGATCTCACTGGCTCTTTAAACTAGACACCTTTTTACTGTCTCTGCCACATTAGTCACACCATTTGGATGGAAATACCATGTGACCAGTTGACCCCAGGTCAATAACTATATCATTAATTATAATAATAATAACTATATCATTAATAATAATAATAATAACTATATCATTAATTATAATAATAATAACTATATCATTAATAATGATAATAATAATAAATATATCATTAATAATAATAATAATAACTATATCATTATTAATAATAATACTAACTATAACATTAATAATAATAATAATAATAATAACTATATCATTAATAATAGTAATAATAACTATAGCATTAATAATAATATTAATAATAACTATACCATTAATAATAATAATAATAATAATAATAATAATAATAATACTAATAATAATAATAATAATAATAATAACTATATTATTAATAATAATAATAATAACTATAGCATTAATAATAATAATAATAAATATATCATTAATAATAATAATAATTTTGATGGACATACCATGTGACCAGTTGACCCCAGGTCAATAAATATATCATTAATAATAATAATAATAATAACTATATCATTCATAATAATAATAATAATAATGTGGAATGCAAACAGTGGACTTACCAAACGGATTTCACCTTCAAACTATTAGCTGCTCGTCCAATAGCATCCTCTTCTTTCAACATGCTTCCTGTTTACATTCCTGCCACCAATCAGAGAAAAGAAAAATGTCACATGGTGCTTGTGTTGACTGTGCCTTAATTTGACTGTAATTGGCATTATGTTGCTGCTGGTTGTTGTGCTGATAGTGGTGTCCTTTGTGCTATTAGTATCTTAATATTACCGTAATTGTTATTATGTTGGTGCTGGTTGTTGTGCTGATAGTGGTGTCCTTTGTGCTATTAGTATCTTAATATTACCGTAATTGTTATTATGTTGGTGCTGGTTGTTGTGGGTTAGGGTTAACTATATCCCTAACCCTAACCCTAGCCCTAACCCTAACCCTAACCCTAACCCTAACCCTAACCCTAACCCTAACCCTAACCCTAAACCTAGCCCTAGCCCTAACCCTAACCCTAACCCTAACCCTAACCCTAACCCTAACCTAACCCTAACCCTAACCCTAACCCTAACCCTAACCCTAACCCCAACCCTAACCCTAACCCTAGCCCTAACCCTAACCCTAACCCTAACCCTAACCCTAACCCTAGCCCTAACCCTAACCCTAACCCAAACCTAACCCTAACCCTAACCCTAACCCTAACCCTTTGTTGCTGTTGTGATGGTTGTTGATGATGATGTGGTGGTTGTTGTTGATGATGTGGTGGTTGTTGTTGTTGATGATGTGGTGGTTGTTGTTGATGTGGTGGTTGTTGTTGTTGATGATGTGGTGGTTGTTGATGATGTGGTGGTTGTTGATGATGTGGTGGTTGTTGTTGATGATGTGGTGGTTGTTGATGATGATGATGATGATGATGTGGTGGTTATTGATGTTGTCGTGGTGGTGTTTGTTGTTGTTGTTGTTGTTGTTGTAGTGGTGGTGATGTTTGACAAAGGTGTAAACCGTGCGAAAGGTTGTTGAGGTTGCTAAGCGAGTGACATAATCCCCCCCCCTCCCCCCCCCCCTCCCCCCCCCCCCTCCCACCCTTCCAAAAAAAAAGCTAATTGCTTCCTCTGTTTTCAAACGGGACGAGTCGTTGGAAGTAAGACTGACTGCTCCGTCAGACACAACACGAGCCGGACTCCATTAAACCGTGACCCCCCTACCGGACACCAGGCTAGCCTTGGGACTTTAAGCAGAACCAGACGTCTGCATGCTAATGTGAGGCTAATCCCACTTTTTTACTGATACCTATCTTAAAAAGCCGTCAGAAGCGACTTGGAGTCATTTGACGCTAATACAAGTCACATCCAAACGCTTATTAACGCGTTTTAAAGACGCTAATACGAGTGTCACCCAAACGCTTGTTAAAGCGTTTTAAAGACGCTAATAAGAGTCTCACCCAAACGCTTGTTAAAGCGTTTTAAAGACGCTAATACGAGTCACATCCAAACGCTTGTTAAAGCGTTTTAAAGACGCTAATACGAGTCGCATCAAAACGCTTATTAACATGTTTTAAAGATGCTAATACGAGTCTCATCCAAACGCTTATTAACATGTTTTAAAGACGCTAATACGAGTCTCACCCAAACGCTTATTAACGCGTTTTAAAGAGGCTAATACGAGTCTCACCCAAACGCTTGTTAAAGCATTTTAAAGATGCTAATACGAGTCTCACCCAAACGCTTATTAACGTGTTTTAAAGACGCTAATACGAGTCGCATCCAAACGCTTGTTAAAGCTTTTTAAAGACGCTAATACGAGTCTCACCCAAACGCTTGTTAAAGCATTTTAAAGACGCTAATACGAGTCTCACCCAAACGCTTGTTAAAGCGTTTTAAAGACGCTAATACAAGTCGCATCCAAACGCTTGTTAAAGCGTTTTAAAGATGCTAATACGAGTCGCATCCAAACACTTGTAAAAGTGTTTTAAAGACGCTAATACGAGTCGCATCCAAACGCTTGTTAAAGCGTTTTGAAGACGCTAATACGAGTCCCACCCAAACGCTTATTAACGTATTTTAAAGACGCTAATACGAGTCTCACCCAAACGCTTATTAACGCGTTTTAAAGAGGCTAATACGAGTCTCACCCAAACGCTTGTTAAAGCATTTTAAAGATGCTAATACGAGTCTCACCCAAACGCTTATTAACGTGTTTTAAAGACGCTATACGAGTCGCATCCAAACGCTTGTTAAAGCTTTTTAAAGACGCTAATACGAGTCTCACCCAAACGCTTGTTAAAGCATTTTAAAGACGCTAATACGAGTCGCATCCAAACGCTTGTTAAAGCGTTTTAAAGATGCTAATACGAGTCCCACCCAAACGCTTATTAACGTGTTTTAAAGACGCTAATACGAGTCGCATCCAAACGCTTATTAACGGGTTATAGAGGCGCTAATACGAGTCTCACCCAAACGCTTATTAACGTGTTTTAAAGACGCTAATACGAGTCTCACCCAAACGCTTGTGAAAGCGTTTTAAAGACGCTACTACAAGTCTCACCCAAATGCTTGTTAAAACGTTTTAAAGACGCTAATACGAGTCGCATCCAAACGCTAATTAACATGTTTTAAAGGCTGAGCGTGTTTTCCCAGCGAGCGTTCCGACAAGAAGTGTTCTCAAAAATCCATGCGGCTCCTCGCTGGCGTCATCATCATCATCATCATCATCATCATCATTATTATTATTATTACTACGTGCGCACGAGTCGCCGTCAAACCGGATTAGCGGAATCGGATTGCAATGCTGGCCTTTGATCAGGCAGATTACAGTAAATCTGCCTGAATGAAAAGTTAGCGGGGGGGGGGGGGGGGGGGTTGGGGGTCCTTGTATCTCCCGAGCTTAGTGGAATTCTTCCCCGCTCGCCTCTCACTTCCAGGAGATTTGTCAGCGCTGACGGAGACAAACGGATGAAAGGAAGATAATAAGCGTTATTAAAGACGCTTCTGGTTATTATACTTCTCTTTCCAACTGGCGGGCCCCGCGGGCCACATCCTGCCCGCCAAACTTCCCCCAGATAGTCTGGATGAAACCATTCAAGCTAGTGTTGATCCTGCATGCAGTACTCCCGCCACCCTGCAGGGGGCAACAGTGAGGCACGCAGTGCAGTAACCTTCTCCTCATTCAATGTGTTTTCTTTGTTTTCATGACTATTTACATCAGATAGTTGGCGATTAATTTAGTCATTGATTCGTTGGATCTATGCTATGCGCATGCGCAGAGGCAATTGTATTTAATTTTCATTTTTTTAATTTTTAATTTTTTGTTATTTATTTTTTTATAAACCTTTACTTATAAACTGCAACATGTACAAACAGCTGAGAAACAATAATCAAAATAAGTATGGTGCCAGTATGCTGTTTTTTCAATAAAATACTGGAAAGGATAGAAATGTAGTTCGTCTCTTCTATCCGATTATTAATCGATTAATCGACAGATTAATCGATTATCAAATTAATCGTTAGTTGCAACCCTAGTTAAAATGCTTAAAAATACTTAATGTAATGTAAAATGTACATGAAAATAAAGAAAGTGGGATTTACAATATTACCTATGAACAATAAAACACTGAATATTAACAACATATTTTACTTCTCAGACCAGCTCCTCCATAGTTGTGTATCTTTTAAAATCAAGCAAAACACAACAAAAATGTAACAAACAGCAAAACATATAAATGCAAAGTGCAATAAACACCTACAATATGATATATTATTACTTTTATGCAAGCATTTGTTGTACAAATTTGCTTCTGCATTTTATTAATCCTAGACTGTATATAATAGATACATATATATATATATATATATATATATATATATATATATATATATATATATATATATATATATATATATATATATATATATATATATATATATATATATATATATATATATATATATATATATATATATATATATATATATATATAATAAAAGTGACAAACAGCTGAGAAACAATAATCAAAATAAGTATGGTGCCAGTATGCTGTTTTTTCAATAAAATACTGGAAAGGATAGAAATGTAGTTGGTCTCTTCTATCCGATTATTAATCGATTAATCGAAAGAATAATCAACAGATTAATCGATTATCAAATTCATCGTTAGTTGCAGCCCTAGTTAAAATGCTTAAAAATACTGGAAAAAAACAAACAAACAAAAACAATACTTTGTAATTATTGTCTACAAACGTAGCTCAAAAAAACGGAATGTAATTTTACAGTTTTTCACTGAAAGGGACACCCAAAATGTACATGAAACTAAAGAAAGTGGGATTTACAATATTACCTAAGAACAATAAAACACTGAATATTGACAACATATGAACATATCAAATATTTACTGTACATTATTTTCTTTTTATTATTATAATAATGCAATTTAACAAAATCAACACAATATTTAAACTAGTTACTTATTTTCCTTTATTAAGTACAATTGTTTGAGCAAAATAAAGTCAAAATTGATAGTTTTCTTAAACATAACCCCTGAAAATGACAATGTCAGTTTGTTCTACATGTGTTGCCGTAGCCAGGAAGTAGTCTTTGCCGTTAAGTTGAATGTCCCGGTTTTGTCTTTTGTTGCGTCCTACAAAGTGTTTGTCCAGTAAGTACAACTGCATCTTAGTAGTAGTCTTTTTTTTCTACCTAATTTGGAATTGTTAAAATCGTAACATAAAATTGCTGATGCTAATCGTTAGCATGTATGTAGCATGTTCAATGAAAATTAGCATCGAGCTACGACAGTCCAAAAATGGACAATGTTTCTTGTAATAGACTACTCTTACACTATTTGCATTATTTTTTGGGTCTATCCATTTTTTACCGCTTGTCCCTCATATTGGCTATTTTGTGGAGATCTTCAAAAATTATTTCTTCTTCTGACAAAAAGTGTAGCTCGAGGACACATTATTAAGTTACACATTAGGTCAACAGGAAGTTGGCTGATGACACCGTCCATCACAATAAAAGCACATCCTCCATGCATAATATCTAATTTGTTTAATTTTTATCTTGTCCCTTTCCTTCCTCTGCCATTAGCTCTCACTCGTGTGTGTGTGTGTGTGTGTGTGTGTGTGTGTGTGTGTGTGTGTGTGTGTGTGTGTGTGTGTGTGTGTGTGTGTGTGTGTGTGTGTGTGTGTTCTTGTATTTCTACCCTTCTCGAGACATGAAGAAGGAAAAGCACCTTCCATATGAGGAGGTGTGAACAAGTTAGCACATAAATCATGGTCCTAATACGGAAAACTGTTGCATCCAATAGAGAGCCAAATACTAGAGTCCGTGAACATTGCTCCAAAGTCAGGATTTTTTTGTTGATTTAATATAAGGTAATAAATAATAATAAAAGGTAATAAATACAAGAATGTGTGTGTGTGTGTGTGCCAAAATGTTAAACTTTTCTTATAAAATTGCGACCGTTATTGAGTAAAATTCCAACTTTTATCATAATATTGCACATATCTTCGGTTTTTCTTGTAAAATTTTGACTTGCGTTGAGAAAAAAGTACGACTTTTAGGCATTTTTCTCATGTCTCAAGAAGGTAAAAAATACAAGAATATGTGTGTGTGTGTGTTTGTGTGTGTCAAAATTGTAAGCTTTTCTTGTAAAATTGCGACTGTTATTGAGTAAAAAAAATTTAATTTTTAATTTTTTGTTATTTATTTGTTTATAAACCTTTATTTATAATCTGCAACATGTACAAACAGCTGAGAAACAATAATCAAAATAAGTATGGTGCCAGTATGCTGTTTTTTCAATAAAATACTGGAAAGGATAGAAATGTAGTTTGTCTCTTCTATCCAATTATTAATCGATTAATCGAAGGAATAATCGACAGATTAATCGATTATCAAATTAATCGTTAGTTCCATATGAGGAGGTGTGAACAAGTTAGGACATAAATCATGGTCCCAATACGGGAAAACCATTGCATCTAATAGAGAGTCAAATACTAGAGTCCGTGAACATTGCTCCAAAGTCAGGATTTTTTTGTTGATTTAATATAAGGTAATAAATAATAGTAAAAGGTAATAAATACAAGAATGTGTGTGTGTGTGCCAAAATGTTAAACTTTTCTTATAAAATTGCGACCGTTATTGAGTAAAATTCCAACTTTTATCATAATATTGCACATATCTTCAGTTTTTCTTGTAAAATTTTGACTTGCGTTGAGAAAAAAGTACGACTTTTAGGCATTTTTCTCAGGTCTCAAGTAGGTAAAAAATACAAGAATATGTGTGTGTGTGTGTGTGTGTTTGTGTGTGTCAAAATTGTAAGCTTTTCTTGTAAAATTGCGACTGTTATTGAGTAAAAAAATTTTCATTTTTAATTTTTTGTTATTTATTTGTTTATAACCTTTATTTATAATCTGCAACATGTACAAACAGCTGATAAACAATAATCAAAATAAGTATGGTGCCAGTATGCTGTTTTTTTTCAATAAAATACTGGAAAGGATAGAAATGTAGTTTGTCTCTTCTATCCAATTATTAATCGATTAATCGAAGGAATAATCGACAGATTAATCGATTATCAAATTAATCGTTAGTTCCATATGAGGAGGTGTGAACAAGTTAGCACATAAATCATGGTCCCAATACGGGAAAACCATTGCATCTAATAGAGAGCCAAATACTAGAGTCCGTGAACATTGCTCCAAAGTCAGGATTTTTTTGTTGATTTAATATAAGGTAATAAATAATAATAACAGGTAATAAATACAAGAATGTGTGTGTGTGTGCCAAAATGTTAAACTTTTCTTATAAAATTGCGACCGTTATTGAGTAAAATTCCAACTTTTATCATAATATTGCACATATCTTCAGTTTTTCTTGTAAAATTTTGACTTGCGTTGAGAAAAAAGTACGACTTTTAGGCATTTTTCTCAGGTCTCAAGTGGGTAAAAAATACAAGAATATGTGTGTGTGTGTGTGTGTGTGTTTGTGTGTGTCAAAATTGTAAGCTTTTCTTGTAAAATTGCGACTGTTATTGAGTAAAATTCCAACTTTTATCATAATATTGCACAAATGTTCAGTTTTTCTTGTCAAATTTTGACCTTTTTTTGTGAAATTCCAACTCTCTTTTATATTTGCATAGTATGTATATATTATTAATGTTGTAAATACACATCTTTATATATCTAGAAAGGCTGGTCCTAAAGAGGGAGGCATTTTTCTCAGGTCTCAAGAAGGTAATAAATACATGAATGTGTGTGTGACAAAATTTTAAGCTTTTCTTGTAAAATTGCGACTTTTATTGAGTAAAATTCCAACTTTTATCATAATATTGCACAAATATTCAGTTTTTCTTGTCAAATTTTGACTTGCGTTGAGAAAAAAATACAACTTTTATTGTGAAACTGTGACATTTTTTTCTTTTGAAATTCCAACTAATTTTTTACAACAAGATTTTTTATATTTGCATAGTATGTATATATTATTAATGTTGTAAATACACATCTTTATATATCTAGAAAGGCTGGTCCTAAAGAGGGAGGCATTTTTCGGAGGTCTCAAGAAGGTAACAAATACAAGAATATGTGTGTGTGTGTGTGTGTGTGTGTGTGTGTGTGTGTGTGTGTGTGTGTGTGTGTGTGTGTGTGTGTGTGTGTGTGTGTGTGTGTGTGTGTGTGTGTGTGTGTGTGTGTGTGTGTTCTTGTATTGCTAGGACATAAATCATGGTCCCAATACGGAAAACCATTGCATCTAATAGAGAGCCAAATACTAGAGTCCGTGAACATTGCTCCAAAGTCAGGACTTTTTGGTGGATTTAATGTGCATACAAAAGTAAACATTGACAGGTGCAAAGGCAGCAATATATGATAAAACAAGACGGCAGCTAAAGAAGGACTTCCCTTTTCATCCCCCCCAAAAAACCCGCCAGGTGAACAGCTGATTTGACGTCTTATATAAGACTTTTGAAGTCATTTTGATAGTAGGCTAACATAGCTAATATAGACACTTACATCATGTGTTGTCTTCATTATAACACTTATATAAGACTTTTAAAGTCATTTTGATAGTAGGCTAATATAGACACTTACATCATGTGTTGCCTTCATTATAACACTTATATAAGACTTTTAAAGTCATTTTGATAGTAGGCTAATATAGACACTTACATCATGTGTTGCCTTCATTATAACACTTATATAAGACTTTTAAAGTCATTTTGATAGTAGGCTTATATAACTAATATAGACACTTACATCATGTGTTGTCTTCATTATAACACTTATATAAGACTTTTAAAGTCATTTTGATAGTAGGCTAATATAACTAATATAGACACTTACATCATGTGTTGCCTTCATTATAACACTTATATAAGACTTTTAAAGTCATTTTGATAGTAGGCTAATATAGACACTTACATCATGTGTTGACTTCATTATAACACTTATATAAGACTTTTAAAGTAATTTTGATAGTAGGCTAATATAACTAATATAGACACTTACTTAATGTGTTGCCTTCATTATAACACTTATATAAGACTTTTAAAGTCATTTTGATAGTAGGCTAATATAGACACTTACATCATGTGTTGCCTTCATTATAACACTTATATAAGACTTTTGAAGTCATTTTGATAGTAGGCTAATATAGACACTTACATCATGTGTTGCCTTCATTATAACACTTATATAAGACTTTGTGCATTCACGCACAGTATAAAACGTTTGGTGGACAAAATGTTGGTAGTAGGCTAATATAGCTAATATAGACACTTACATCATGTGTTGCCTTCATTATGACACTTATATAAGACTTTTAAAGTCATTTTGATAGTAGGCTAATATAACTAATATAGACACTTACATCATGTGTTGCCTTCATTATGACACTTATATAAGACTTTTAAAGTCATTTTGATAGTAGGCTAATATAACTAATATAGACACTTACATCATGTGTTGCCTTCATTATGACACTTATATAAGACTTTTAAAGTCATTTTGATAGTAGGCTAATATAGACACTTACATCATGTGTTGCCTTCATTATAACACTTATATAAGACTTTTAAAGTCATTTTGATAGTAGGCTAATATAACTAATATAGACACTTACATCATGTGTTGTCTTCATTATAACACTTATATAGGACTTTTAAAGTCATTTTGATAGTAGGCTAATATAGACACTTACATCATGTGTTGCCTTCATTATAACACTTATATAAGACTTTTAAAGTCATTTTGATAGTAGGCTAATATAGACACTTACATCATGTGTTGCCTTCATTATAACACTTATTTAAGACTTTGTGCATTCACGCACAGTATAAAACGTTTGGTGGACAAAATGTTGGTAGTAGGCTAATATAGCTAATATAGACACTTACATCATGTGTTGCCTTCATTATAACACTTATATAAGACTTTTAAAGTCATTTTGATAGTAGGCTAATATAGACACTTACATCATGTGTTGCCTTCATTATAACACTTATATAAGACTTTGTGCATTCACGCACAGTATAAAACGTTTGGTGGACAAAATGTTGATAGTAGGCTAATATAGCTCATATTGTTAGGATGTGGTGATGTGGATCCCAAGGATGCAGAGACGAGTTTGGGTTTTCAATTGTTCTTCCTCTTTATTTGGCGGAAGCACAAGGTAGCAAAACAAAACAATGGCGATGGTGGAAAACACAACACACCATGTAACAAACTACTGAGAGTAAAATAAAAACACAAAACTAAAGGCGCTAGACAAGGCTAGGAAAAATATACTTCATGAGAGAAGTGATAAAACAAGGTACCAAAATAAAACGCTAGACAAGGCTAGGATTAAACGGGCCAACCTGAGGTGAAAGGTTCGCGACTTAGTGAGTCCTCTTGCACGACCAACCGTTTGGTAGCAATGGCAAAGTTCCGGCGCTCACCGGCCGTCAGCAGCCAGTTAAAATAGGCTGCTGCTAATCAAGCTCAGGTGTGTGCTGCTGCCTTGCGTCAGCTGCACTCCATACTGTGAACGAGAGAGAGAGTGAACATGGTGCAGACAATAGAAATAGGCAAGGACATTTACAGATTACCACAGTACCCCCCCCTCAACGGACGCCTCCTGGCGGCCTACCTGGCTTGTCTGGGAATCGAACGTAAAAGTCCTTGATCAAGTCCTTGTCAATTATAAGCGATCTAGAAATCCATGACCGTTCCTCTGGGCCGTACCCCTCCCAGTCCACCAGGTATTGGAAACCCCTTCCCCTTCTTCTCACATCCAAGATGGTGTTTACAGTAAATGCTGGGTGACCATCAACCAGCCTGGGTGGAGGAGGCGGTACCTCCGGAGGGCTGAGTGGGCTGGATGAGACAGGCTTGATGCGGGACACGTGAAAAACAGGATGGCACTTGAGAGATCTAGGGAGATGGAGCTTGACTGCCACACGATTGATGATCTTGGCAATGGGGAATGGTCCAATGAACCTGGGAGCCAGTTTCCTAGATTCGGTGGCCAATGGTAGGTCCCGAGACGATAACCAGACCTTCTGTCCCAACTGGTAGTGTGGGGCTGGTGTGCGATGTCGGTTGGCTAAGACCTGGTTCCTGGCCGATGTTCTTTTTAACGCAGCCCTGGTGTTGCGCCAAGCCTGGTGAGCCCGACGCAGGTGTGCCGTTACGGATGGTACGTCGGCATTGGGTTGGGACGTGAAATGGAGACAGACCGGTGGCGGAGCTAATGAGAGAGTTGTGAGCGTATTCTATCCAAGGGAGACTTTCAGACCAGGTTGCGGGTTGCTGATGACAAGTGCACCGGATGGCCGCCTCCAGGTCTTGGTTGGTCCGCTCGGTCTGTCCATTGCTCTGAGGGTGGTAGCCGGAGGATAGGCTAGGGGAGGCCCCCAGAGACTTGCAGAATGCTCTCCAGACGGCCGAGGAGAACTGTGGCCCTCTGTCGGATACAACATCAGTGGGGATGCCGTGCAGCCGGAAAGCGTGGAGCACTAATAATTGGGCTGTTTCAAGAGCAGACGGCAGCTTGGGGAGGGCTACGAAATGGGCCATCTTCGAGAACCGGTCCACAATGGTCAAAATGGTGTCGCTTCCCTCAGAGGGGGGCAGTCCTGTGACAAAATCCACAGTTATGTGTGACCACGGGCGGGAGGGGATGGGTAATGGGTGTAGCAGTCCTGCTGGAGCCTGGTGGGATGCCTTGTTCCGGGAGCAGACCCGACATGCTGCCACAAACGCCTTCGTATCTGCCAGAATGGATGGCCACCAAAAACGCTGGGAGAGGATAAAACTGGTGCGACGAATGCCTGGATGGCAAGCGATCTTCGACCCATGTGCCCAATCCAGAACGCTGGAACGGAGCCGAGGAACCACAAACAGCCGACCTGGTGGGCAGCCCCGCGGAGATGTGTCCGACTTCAGGGCCTCCAAGACCTGCCGCTCGATGTCCCACTGGAGTCCCCCAATGAAGTGGGTATGGGGAACAATAGGTTCAGGTGAGGAATCTTCCAAGGACGAAGAGTAGACACGGGACAGGGCATCGGGCTTCCCATTCTGAGAACCAGGTCGGAAAGTGATGATAAAGTTAAAACGGGTCAGAAATAGTGCCCACCTGGCCTGGCGAGGGTTCAGTCTCTGTGCGGTCCTTAAGTAGGACAGGTTCTTGTGGTCCGTGTAGACGATGAATGGTAGCTCCGCCCCTTCCAGCCAGTGTCTCCACTCCTGAAGGGCCAAGATGACCGCCAGAAGCTCCCTGTTGCCAATGTCATAATTCTTCTCGGCAGGGGATAGGCGACGAGAGAAGAAAGCACAGGGGTGCAACTTCTGGTCGCTGGTAGATTGCTGGGAGAGTACGGCCCCTACACCTGAATCAGAAGCGTCCACTTCAACAAAAAATTGGAGAGAACGGTCAGGGTAACAAAGCACAGGAGCCGAAGTAAACAATCTTTTTAGCCTTAGGAACGCGGAATTAGCATCGGGTGTCCATTCAAACAGAACCTTAGTAGAAGTTAGCCTCGTAAGTGGCTCCGCGACGCGACTAAAATTGCGAATAAATCGCCGATAAAAATTAGAGAAGCCCAAGAATCTCTGGAGGTGCTTCTTGGACACCGGAGTGGGCCAGTCTACTACTGCTTTGACCTTAGCAGGGTCCGGTCTGAGTCTACCCTCCTCAATGATAAATCCTAAGAAGGGTATGGAAGATGAGTGAAACTCGCATTTTTCTGCCTTGACGAACAGTTTATTTTCGAGCAAACGTTGAAGGACTAACCGAACCTGCTGCACATGTTCGTCAAATGTCGAAGAATAAATTAATATGTCGTCCAGGTAAACGAAGAGAAACCGCCCTGTCATGTCCCGAAGAATATAATTAATGAAGCCCTGAAAAACGCCAGGTGCATTTGTAAGTCCAAACGGCATGACAAGATACTCAAAATGTCCGAGAGGAGTGTTGAATGCGGTCTTCCATTCATCCCCCTCTCGGATGCGAACTAGATGGTACGCGTTACGTAGATCGAGTTTAGTAAAAAACCTTGCGGACTGTAAGGGAGTAAATGCAGAATCAAGGAGAGGAAGAGGATACTTATTCTTGACAGTAATCAGATTAAGAGCGCGGTAGTCTATACAAGGCCGTAGGGACTTGTCCTTCTTTTCGACAAAAAAAAATCCGGCGGCTACTGGTGCGGTCGAGGGGCGAATGAGGCCCGCAGCTATTGAAGTGTTTATGTATTCCTCTAGTGCTTTGAGTTCGGTGTTCGACACCTTGTACAAACGGGTCGATGGTAAAGCCGCTCCGGCTAGCAAATCGATACCGCAATCGTAGGGTCGGTGGGGGGGAAGTGAGAGTGCTCTATCTTTGCTAAACACCGCTCTTAAGTCATGGTAGTCTGTGGGCACGTTTGTCAAGTCTATGTTCTCTACAACGGTGGTAGGTGGCGGTGTGTGAGATCCCGCTGCGGAACGGAGACAATGTAGGTGGCAGGTAACACTCCAATTAATAATGGCCGAACGAGGCCAGTCTATGCTCGGGTTATGCTTCTGTAACCAGGTTAACCCAAGAATGATGGGTGCGGACCGTGATGGCACAATCAAAAAAATTATTTTCTCACAATGATTTCCAGACAAGCGCAGGTTGAGTGGGAGTGTCTGGTGGGTTATGCTGGCTAATAGGCGCCCATCTAGAGAATACACCCTCTTGGGTACATACAGTTTTACAACAGGAATCTTATGGAGTCTCATGAACTCAAAATCCAAAAAGTTATCATCTGCTCCCGAGTCAATGAGAGCGCAAATGTCTATTTGTTGGTTAGGCCAAGAAAGAGTACCTTTTAGCTGCATTCTGCCTGCGGCCAACGAAGGAGAACGGCGACCTCTGGTGGACGTGTCCTCTGGCGAGTGAGGGCGCGCTCGTGGCCGTGCCGCGGGGCGCGGCAGTTCCTTGCAGCGGGAGATGAGGTGATCAGCGCCTCCACAGTATAGGCAGAGTTGGAGGCGAAAACGGCGTTCCCTCTCGGCGGTGGTGAGTCGACGGCCTCCCAGTTGCATTGGCTCGTCTATCTGCCATGAAGGAGAGGTGTCTTCGAGGACGAGTTGCTCCGTCTTGCAGATGGCGGGTCTAGCAGGCGCTGATTGGCTGCTAGGCGGGGCTTGTCTTCCCCGTCGATCCCTCCTCTCCTCTAGTAGGCGGAAGTCGATTTGCACCGCCAGCTCAATTAGATCATCCAGGTTCGTCGGGAGTGACAGCGGGATCATCATATGACGAATTTCGTCCGCGAGACCCAGGAAGAAGGCGTCCAACAACGCCGAGGGACCCCAGTCACAGTCGGCCGCCATGGTGCGGAACTCGATCGCGTAATCCGCGACCCGTCGTGAACCCTGTTGCAGCCGGAAAAGGGATCTCGCTGCCTCTCTACCTGGGAGTCGTCGTTGGAATATTTGCTTCAAGGACTTGGAAAAGTTCACGTATGTGGAGCTGGAGGTGGTCTGACGGTTCCATTCGGCAGTCGCCCAGGTGCCAGCGCGGCCAGACAGGTGAGAGATCACAAACGCTACTTTAGCCCGCTCAGAGGTGAAAGCGGACGCGTTTAGCTCAAAATTGAGTTCACACTGCGTCAGGAATTGTCTTACGTCTTCCTTTTCCCCGGAAAAACGTTCGGGTCGGGAAAGCCGTATATTGCTAGTACTAGCGGGTTGTGTAGGCTGGGTGGATGCCTGGTCAGGCACGGTGGTCGAGGTGGGTACGACGGTGGCTAACAGCATGTTGATTCGCTCCAACATGGCGTCTTGGCGCTCCGACATCCCCTGTAGACCTCGGCTCAGGTGGTCAAGCTGGTCCCCCTGCTGGTTGATCCTTTGAGCCTGGCCTTGCAATGCTCTCTTCCAGGAGTCTGTCTCTGCGGGTTCCATCGTTTTGGCCGGAACTTTCTGTTAGGATGTGGTGATGTGGATCCCAAGGATGCAGAGACGAGTTTGGGTTTTCAATTGTTCTTCCTCTTTATTTGGCGGAAGCACAAGGTAGCAAAACAAAACAATGGCGATGGTGGAAAACACAACACACCATGTAACAAACTACTGAGAGTAAAATAAAAACACAAAACTAAAGGCGCTAGACAAGGCTAGGAAAAATATACTTCATGAGAGAAGTGATAAAACAAGGTACCAAAATAAAACGCTAGACAAGGCTAGGATTAAACGGGCCAACCTGAGGTGAAAGGTTCGCGACTTAGTGAGTCCTCTTGCACGACCAACCGTTTGGTAGCAATGGCAAAGTTCCGGCGCTCACCGGCCGTCAGCAGCCAGTTAAAATAGGCTGCTGCTAATCAAGCTCAGGTGTGTGCTGCTGCCTTGCGTCAGCTGCACTCCATACTGTGAACGAGAGAGAGAGTGAACATGGTGCAGACAATAGAAATAGGCAAGGACATTTACAGATTACCACACATATAGACACTTACATCATGTGTTGCCTTCCTTATGACACTTATATAAGACTTTTAAAGTCATTTTGATAGTAGGCTAATATAGACACTTACATCATGTGTTGCCTTCATTATAACACTTATATAAGACTTTGTGCATTCATGCACAGTATAAAACGTTTGGTGGACAAAATGTTGATAGTGGGCTAATATAGCTAATATAGACACTTACATCATGTGTTGCCTTCAATATAACACTTATATAAGACTTTTAATTGTTGTGGCTCCAGACAAATTAGTTTTTTGTATTTTTTTGGACCAATATGGCTCTTTCAACATTTTGGGTTGCCGACCCCTGCCCTAGGGGGAGGAGCCGCAGCCGCGCTTTACTGTGTGTCTCTTGCTCGGCCCCGGTATGAACCGTTTGCTTGCCTAACAGAATCACTGTTGCGACCTCCAGTGGATTCATTCAGAACAGCAGCTTCTTTCATTCAGAAATTTCAGCTCATTTTTATCCCGCGGACCGGATAAAAACCGCATTCGGGGGTTTAACTTAAAGGGGTTCAAAATGACCGATCTCAGGTAAATGAGAAATGGGGTTTTTTTACAGCAAAAACAAGGCAATTTATTTGTATCTGCACCAACAATTTTAGTTGTTTTTGTTTTGTTTGATGCTGCCAGTTAGGTCACGACAAAGCAATAATCCCCCAGGAAGAAAACATCCGGACTGTTTTGAGAGCGCTAACGGAGTGTAAAAACTCCCGCTACGTGCGGCTGAGAACAAGGCAAACGGGGATAAATCAGAAACTCCTCGGAGGGACGAAGCGCGGAGACGTGGATCACTTCCTCCGCATCCTTCTTCTTCGCCGTTTAACGGCCTCCCGTCTGAAGGGATGCATGGGAATGTGGAGAGGACACAACAACGAGCATGAAAAGAGGCTTCTTCCTCTTTGTAGGGGGGTGTGGGTACTCTCAAGGTCCCCCCAGAAAGGACACGCATAAACCAAAGTGGGCTCGGCACAAAGGAGGCGTTTGTAGCAAACGCCTCATGCTGGAATATGTGACTCCGTGAATAGGAACGTCAAGTTGATTACCTCACAAACACTTTTGCCCGCCAAGCTGAACGCCGAGCTTGTAGGGGTGGAAATATCAAAACAAATATTGGAACTTTAGAGATATGAGAACATCGTTTGGCGAGCCTCTGGATCAGGCCTGGGCAAATATTTTGACTGAATGAGTAGGGATGATGTTCGAAACCGGTTCTCCCGGTTGTTTGATAAGAAAAGAACCGTTTGATAAGAAAAGAACCGATTCCGTGGACTCGAATCCCTTTTTGAGAACCGGGTCCCGTTATCGAGGCCCCCATAGTAAAGAAAAAGAGTTGGTTCTTTATTCGAATCCCTGGGAACGAATCCCGTCCCACAAGAAATGCCCTGTGGGACATCACAGGAAATGACGTAGGTCAGTCATTAGACTGAGCTATGTCATTTCCTGTGATGTCACACAAGCAGCAAAAATATTGGACCGGAAAAAAACGCCTCAAGGTATGGCTATTCACCTATAGTGATCACAGAGACAGGTTGTTTTTGTGTTACTGTATATATTTGTTTTTCTGAAAAATCCCACTTAATATACTTTGGGTAACAACAGTCAATATTTATTTATTTAATTTTTTTAGGGGGGTAACAGTCAATATTTATCTATTTATTTTATTTATATTTTTTTTTATAAAATATAAGTGAGCTTTTGTAAAACCAAATATTGTGTTTTTTTCCATATACAACAACCTATCTGGATTCGATAAGAGAATCGATAAGGAATCGGTTCGATAAGAGGATTCGATAATGGGCTCGAACTCGATAATTTCTTACCAAACATCATCCCTATGAATGAGACACCCAGAATGTACATGAAAATAAAGAATGTGGGATTTACAATATTAACTGTGAAAGGTAAAACACTGAATATTGTCACCTCCCCTCTCCATCCAAATATTTTACAATAAAGCCAAAAGCAACAAAAATGCAACACAAACAGCAAAATATGAACACGAACGGTAAAAAACCCCCACCTACAATCTGATATATTTCTAAGCTTTAGAACTTTGATGTAAAAATCTCCTTCCGCGTCTGTCCCTGACACCCGCACTTCACCCTTGCTCCTGATGGGCCGGGGTTAGGGCCTTGCATGGCAGCCCCCGCCATTAGTGTGTGAATGTGTGTGTGTGTGAATGGGTGAATGTGGAAATAGTGTCATGTTATTCACATGTGAATAATGCTGTATAATAGACTGTATTTATATTATTCACATGTGAATGATGCAGTATAATAGACTGTATTTATATTATTCACATGTGAATAATGCTGTATAATAGACTGTATTTATGTTATTCACATGTGAATAATGCTGTATAATAGACTGTATTTATATTATTCACATGTGAATAATGCTGTATAATAGACTGTATTTATATTATTCACATGTGAATAATGCTGTATAATAGACTGTATTTATATTATTCACATGTGAATAATGCTGTATAATAGACTGTATTTATATTAACATGTGAATAATGCTGTATAATAGACTGTATTTATATTATTCACATGTGAATAATGCTGTATAATAGACTGTATTTATATTATTCACATGTGAATAATGCTGTATAATAGACTGTATTTATATTATTCACATGTGAATAATGCTGTATAATAGACTGTATTTATATTATTCACGTGTGAATAATTCTGTATAATAGACTGTATTTATGTTATTCACATGTGAATAATGCTGTATAATAGACTGTATTTATATTATTCACATGTGAATAATGCTGTATAATAGACTGTATTTATATTATTCACATGTGAATAATGCTGTATAATAGACTGTATTTATATTATTCACATGTGAATAATGCTGTATAATAGACTGTATTTATATTATTCACATGTGAATAATGCTGTATAATAGACTGTATTTATATTATTCACATGTGAATAATGCTGTATAATAGACTGTATTTATATTATTCACATGTGAAAAACACCCAAGTGTTTATTGTCCTTTGTGAGCGAACTGTGGTGCTAAATTTCCCCCAGGGATCAATAAAGTACTTTCTATTCTATTCTAAAGCGCTTTGAGTACGTTGAAGGTAGAAAAGCGCTATACAAATATAACCCATTTACCATTTACCATTTAATTGATTGATCGATCGATTGGAACGAGGGTCCAGCAACATTATCAACAATTGGACAAACTTATTTTCCAGGATGTGAGAACCACTCTTTTTAGTGCAGACTTCAAAGGACGTGGTATTGGATGAAGGGATGCGGTGTCCGATGTCTCTGGGGGAAGGTTCATAAGTACTGCACCCCTTCATCCAATAGTCCTGTGACAAGGTCCTGTCCAAACCTCTTCAGGTGCCATCAGATACTCCTGACGGACAGTTCTTTATGTAACGTTAGTGTGGAACCTAAATATGCTTTCTCCTCGGTGATGCATTACCCAGGCGGCCCGCCAAAGGCCCAGGATGCCTTTGTGAGGGCCTTGTGAAAGGACCCCCTGAAAGGAGCCGCCAGTCCGGGCCCCGGCAGATTTAGGGGACCGAGTTTAGGGGGTCGGCACGGTCAGCCGGAGCATAAATGCCCCCCATTGTTTCTTCTAAGGAGATGCTCTCAGCGGGGAGTCTATCAAACCAGCGGCAACACTAACACTCGCAGCTCTGGGGCTCCCCGGGGGAAGACCCCGGGACCCCCCTGTCTGGTTTTTGCTAGTCTCCTAGGTTTATCACCGCGGGTCAACTGATGAAATGTCATCACCTTGAACCTCAGGGAGCCCCCCAGGAACACAAGGAAGCCCGGAACCAGACAGAAGAGTCTTTGTTGCGAACCGTTCCGAAGCTTTTAATTCCTCGGGGACGGGGACGGGGACGGGGGGTGGTGTGGGGGGGGGGGGACACAATCGGAGCGCATGCCTTTACCTACACGCTCTATACGTCTGCAGGAGAGGGGGGCGCCGTCTCACGCAGGCTTTTTGTGGAATGTCCCCCGTCCCCGAGCCGTGAGATGGGCAAACATGAAATCAGAGTGGAAAAGGCCCACAAAGGAGCAGGAGAGGATGACTAGGTCCTGGGTGGGGGTGGCAGGGGATGCTGGGAAGGGGTGGGTGGTTTGTCCCTGCACCCCCCGGGGACCCCAGAGAGCAGCGAAAGCTGCGTATGAAAGGAGTCCTTATGAGGACCTGGCTGTTATTCCGCTGGCGGATTAAAGCCTCAGCTGACAGACTGCCAGCGCCGTAGAGTTCTGTCCTCTTTATCTCCCACTCCCACTCTCACAGGAACCTCTGCCTTGGAAGGAGACCACCTTCTCATCGCCTTGGACTTCTCCACACAAGCATACCTTGTTTGGTCCCATCCTGGTGTTCAGCTTTGGCTTAAATACATTAAATACATAAATTACATACAGTAAATACATAAATACTGGATTTTGGAAGTTCCGAAAATGTTCAAAAATCACACCCAGGTTTGAGTGCCGAGCCGGTCCAGGGATGCCCAACATGTCCATAAAACACCCAGCAAAATCACACTGGAAGTGTGGGAGAAAAGTTGGGAAAGTAGGGAAAAGTCCACAAAATGTTCAAAAATCACACCCGGGTTCGAGTCCCACAAGTCCCGCCGCTGCCGCGCGGGTCCTGGGATGCCCAACTTGTCAAAAACGCACCCAGCAAAGTCACAGGAGACGTGGGGGAGAAAAGTTGGGAAAGTAGACAAAATTCCCGAAAATGTTAAAAAAATCACACCCAGGTTTGAGTGCCACAAGTCTCGCCGCTGCCCCCGCGGGTCCTGGGGTGCCCAACATGTCCAAAACGCGCCCAGCAAAGTCACAGAAGAAGTGGGGAGAGAAGTTGGGAAAGTAGGCAAAAGTCCCAAAAATGTTCAAAAATCACACCCTGGATTCGAGTGCCACAAGTCCCGCCGCTGGCCACGCGAGTCCAGGGGTGCCCAACATGTCCATAACGCCCCAGCAAAGTCACAGGGGAAGCGGGTGGGAAAAGTTGGAAAAGTAGGCAAAAGTCCCGAAAATGTTCAAAAATCACACCCAGATTTGAGTGCCACAAGTCCCGCCGCCGGCCGCGCGGGTCCAGTGGTGCCCAACATGTCCAAAACGCACCCAGCAAAGTCACAGGAGAAGTGTGGGGGAGAAAAATTGGGAAAGTAGACAAAGGTCCCGAAAATGTTCAAAAATCACACCCAGATTCGAGTGCCACAAGTCCCGAAACCGGCCGCGCGAGTCCTGGGGTGCCAAACATGTCCATAACGCCCCAGCAAAGTCACAGGGGAAGCGGGTGGGAAAAGTTGGAAAAGTAGGCAAAAGTCCCGAAAATGTTAAAAAATCACACCCTGGTTTGAGTGC
>NC_084738.1:74969074-74991574 GCF_033978785.1 Entelurus aequoreus | reverse complement strand
AAAAAAAAAATTAAATACCCCCCCACCGGTCCGTGGGACAAATTTTCAAGCGTTGACTGGTCCGCAGCTACAAAAAGGTTCGGGACCACTGCTTTATTAAGCATATTCCTTATTTTTGCACCTTCATTTTAAGAGCTTATAGTTAAGTGTTCAATGTGATGTTACTATTTTGTTGACATTTTTTGAGTGTTTTCCATGCTTGTGTTGACATTTCCTTTCTGCCTCGATAGCTGAGGGCATTATAATCACAGGAAGGTTATCTTTGAAATAAAATATATTATTCTCCTGCTCCTTATCATAGAAAATGTCAATAATAATAGATATCGATCAAAATAATAATATTCAAATAATTACTGCATAACAAAAAAATCATTTAATAGTTAAATAAAAATAACAGGGCAAATTAATGTTACACAGTCATTATTTCCTGCCATTAAACCTGCAGAAAATTGTTTTTCTCAGGTTTCTCTTTGTTTACATTTTCACACTTTGCACTATTTTCTTACACTTTATTAAACATATTCCTTATTTTTGCACCTTTATTTTAAGAGCTTCTTGTTACGTGTTCAATATGATTTTACTATTTTGTTTACATTGACTGGTCCAGTGTGTACGCCGCCTTCCGCCCGACTGCAGCTGAGATAGGTTCCGGAACCCCGCACAACCCCAAAAGGGACAAGCGGTAGAAAATGGATGGATGGATGGATGGATTTAGTGTTTTCCATGCTTGTGTTGACATTTCCTTTCTGCCTTGATGGCTGAGGGCATTATAATCACAGGAAGGTCATCTTTGAAATAAAATATATTATTCTCCTGCTCCTTATTTTCCATAGGTCATAGAAAATGTCAATAATATATGAATATATATCAATATATTAATAATATTCAAATAATTACTGCATAACTAAAAAAAAAATCATTTAATAGTTAAATAAAAATAACAGGGCAAATACATGTTACACAGTCGTTAATTCCTAGCATCTAAACCTGCAAAAAACAGTTTTTCTCGGGTTTCTCTATGTTTACATTTTCACACTTTGCACTATTTTCTTACACTTTATTAAACATATTCCCTATTTTTGCGCCTTCATTTTAAGAACTTTTTGTTAAGTGTTTAATGTGATGTTACTATTTTGTTGACATTGTTTGAGTGTTTTCCATGTTTGTGTTGACATTTCCTTTCTGCCTTGATAGCTGAGGGCATTATAATCACAATTTTTATAATTAATAATTTTTTACCTTGAAAATCAACTTTTACCTTGAAAATCAACTTTTACCTTGAAAATCCGTTTTTGCCTTGAAAATCTACTTTTACCTTGAAATAAAATATATTATTCTCCTGCTCCTTATTTTCCATAGTTCATAGAAAATGTCAATGATAATCGATATCGATCAATATAATAATAATATTCAAATAATTACTGCATAACAAAAAAATCATTTAATAGTTAAATAAAAATAACAGGACAAATTCATGTTCATGTTCCTAACACTTTCCTTATATATTGTCACACTTTGCACTATTTTCTTACAGAACCTTGAAAATTCTTTTTTACCTTGAAAATCAGTTTTTACCTTGAAAATCAGTTTTGCCTTGAAAATCTACTTTTACCTTGAAATAAAATATATTATTCTCCTGCTCCTTATTTTCCATAGTTCATAGAAAATGTCAATGATAATCGATATCGATCAATATATTAATAATATTCAAATAATTACTGCATAACAAAAAATCATTTAATAGTTAAATAAAAATAACAGGACAAATTCATGTTCATGTTCCTAACACTTTCCTTATTTATTGTCACACTTTGCACTATTTTCTTACAGAACCTTGAAAATTGTTTTTACCTTGAAAATCAGTTTTTACCTTGAAAATCAGTTTTTGCCTTAAAAATCAACTTTTACCTTGAAAAAAATGTTTAACCTTAAAAATAATTTTTTACCTTGAAAATCAACTTTTACCTTGAAAATCGGTTTTTGCCTTGAAAATCAACTTTTACCTTGAAATAAAATATATTATTCTCCTGCTCCTTATTTTCCATAGTTCATAGAAAATGTCAATGATAATCGATATCGATCAATATAATAATAATATTCAAATAATTACTGCATAACAAAAAAAATCATTGAATAGTTAAATAAAAATAACAGGACAAATTCATGTTCATGTTCCTAACACTTTCCTTATTTATTGTCACACTTTGCACTATTTTCTTACAGAACCTTGAAAATTATTTTTTTACCTTGAAAATCAGTTTTTACCTTGAAAATCAGTTTTTGCCTTAAAAATCAACTTTTACCTTGAAAAAAATGTTTAACCTTAAAAATAATTTTTTACCTTGAAAATCAACTTTTACCTTGAAAATCAGTTTTTGCCTTGAAAATCTACTTTTACCTTGAAATAAAATATATATTATTCTCCTGCTCCTTATTTTCCATAGTTCATAGAAAATGTCAATGATAATCGATATCGATCAATATAATAATAATATTCAAATAATTACTGCATAACAAAAAAAATCATTTAATAGTTAAATAAAAATAACAGGACAAATTCATGTTCATGTTCCTAACACTTTCCTTATTTATTGTCACACTTTGCACTATTTTCTTACAGAACCTTGAAAATTATTTTTTTTACCTTGAAAATCAGTTTTTACCTTGAAAATCAGTTTTGCCTTAAAAATCAACTTTTACCTTGAAAAAAATGTTTAACCTTAAAAATAATTTTTTACCTTGAAAATCAACTTTTACATTGAAATAAAATATATTATTCTCCTGCTCCTTATTTTCCATAGTTCATAGAAAATGTCAATGATAATCGATATCGATCAATATAATAATAATAATATTCAAATAATTACTGTATAACAAAAAAATCATTTAATAGTTAAATAAAAATAACAGGACAAATTCATGTTCACGTTCCTAACACTTTCCTTATTTATTGTCACACTTTGCACTATTTTCTTACAGAACCTTGAAAATTATTTTTTACCTTGAAAATCAGTTTTTGCCTTAAAAATCAACTTTTACCTTGAAAAAAATGTTTAACCTTAAAAATAATGTTTTACCTTGAAAATCAACTTTTACCTTGAAAATCAGTTTTTGCCTTAAAAATCAACTTTTACCTTGAAAAAAATGTTTAACCTTAAAAATAATGTTTTACCTTGAAAATCAACTTTTACCTTGAAAATCAGTTTTTGCCTTGAAAATCTACTTTTACCTTGAAATAAAATATATTATTCTCCTGCTCCTTATTTTCCATAGTTCATAGAAAATGTCAATGATAATCGATATTGATCAATATAATAATAATATTCAAATAATTACTGCATAACAAAAAAATCATTTAATAGTTAAATAAAAATAACAGGACAAATTCATGTTCATGTTCCTAACACTTTCCTTATTTATTGTCACACTTTGCACTATTTTCTTACAGAACTCAGTCAAAAGTAATCGTCAATCATTTTTTTAAAAAGTTTTCTTTTCAGTTTTTGGCTGCACGACCTTGGACCGACGGTTTTGTTTTGTCGAGCAGAACAAAAGCCTGTTTTCCGTCTCCTCCAGCGGTCTCGGGGAGGTTGCTGAGACACAACATGTGGTTCTGCTAGACAAGCAACCACCAGCACGGAGCAGGAGCAGGGCCCACACACAGGGACCTCGGTGCAGGGGTCGACAGGCCAGACCCGGGACAAATGTGTGAGGATTAGGTCCGGGCCTTAAAAACCACAGCTGCTCTTTGAGCTTCTAAAGAACTTGTCCGCATGGCTACTTTCAGGTTTCGCCTTCCCAGCAAAGGTCACGTCGGGGGCTCGGTCCCGCGTTCTGACCCGGGAGCGTTTGTTTATTGTCCGTCGACACGCACGTTCATGCCTGCGCCCTGACTGACCTGCAGATACCAGGCGGGCAGAGGTCACGCGTGAGGTGCCGAATATGCCGAGCAGGTTGTCGGAGGCAGGTGGCCAGTCCAAGGGTTCAAGTGGAGCAGGTTGGTAGTGTGTGTGTGTGTGTGTGTGTGTGTGTGTGTGTGTGTGTGTGTGTGTGTGTGTGTGTGTGTGTGTGTGTGTGTGTGTGTGTGTGTGTGTGTGTGTGTGTGTGTGTGTGTGTGTGTGTGTGTGTGTGTGTGTGTGTGTGTGTGTGTCAGAAGGCCAGGGTTCAAAAGACACAATCTCCTTTAACCCTTTGAAATGAAACGGAGCTCCGATGCGGGCTTTTAAGAAAATGCGAGCACCTGTTGCACAGGTCGGACGTCTGCAACCACAAGTCGGTGTTTACCCTCATTTGTGAGGGCGCCGACAGAAAACGAGAGTCGGAATCGTCGTTCCGGTGGTTTTCTTCCCCGGGAAAAAAATCGACTTCACCCGTGTTGCCAATATGTAAATGAAACTGCCATTTGTTGATCATTTTTTACCTTGAAAATCAACTTTTACCTTGAAATATTTTTTTTTACCTTGAAAAAAATGTTTTGCCTTGAAAATCGGTTTTTGCCTTGAAAATCTACTTTTACCTTGAAAAAAATGTTTTACCTTGAAAATAATTTTTTAGTTTGAAAAAAATGTTCTCCCTTGAAAATCAGTTTTTGCCTTGAAAATCTACTTTTACCTTGAAAAAAATGTTTTACCTTGAAAATCATTTTTTACCTTGAAAATCATATTTTACCTTGAAAATCAACTTTTACCTTGAACATTTTTTTTTACCTTGAAAATCATTTTTTACCTTGAAAAATAATGTTTTACCTTGAAAATAATTTTTTACCTTGAAAATAATTTTTTACCTTGAAAATCAGTTTTTGTCTTGAAAATCTACTTTTACCTTGAAAAAAATGTTTTACCTTGAAAATAATTTTTTACCTTGAAAAAAATGTTTTACCTTGAAAATCAGTTTTTGCCTTGAAAATCTACATTTACCTTGAAAAAATGTTTTACCTTGAAAATAATTTTTTACCTTGAAAATAAACTTTTACCTTGAAACATTTTTTTTTACCTTGAAAATCATTTTTTACCTTGAAAAAAAATTATTTTCCTTGAAAAAATTGTTTTACCTTGAAAATCAGTTTTTACCTTGAAAATCAGTTTTTATCTGAAAAATCTACTTTTACCTTGAAAAAAATGTTTTACCTTGAAAATAATTTTTTACCTTGAAAATCAACTTTTACCTTGAAAACATTTTTTTTACCTTGAAAATCATTTTACATAGAAAAAAAATGTTTTACCTTGAAAATTATTTTTTACCTTGAAAATCAGTTTTTGCCTTGAAAATCTACTTTTACCTTGAAAAAAATGTTTTACCTTGAAAATAATTTTTTACCTCGAAATTTTTTTTTTACCTTGAAAATCCGTTTTTACCTTGAAAGTCAGTTTTTGCCTTGAAAATCTACTTTTATCTTGAAAAAAATGTTTTACCTTGAAAATAATTTTTTACCTTGAAAAATCTACTTTTGCCTTGAAAAAATTTTTTTTACCTTGAAAATCATTTTTTACCTTGAAAATCATTTTTTTACCTTGAAAAAATGTTTTACCTTGAAAATTATTTTTTACCTTAAAAATAATTGTTTACCTTGAAAATCATTTTTTACCTTGAAAATCATTTTTTACCTTGAAAATCAGTTTTTGCCTTGAAAATCATATTTTACCTTGAAAATCAACTTTTACCTAGAAAATTTGTTTTTACCTTGATAATCATTTTTTACCTTGAAAAAAATGTTTTACCTTGAAAATTATTTTTTACCTTGAAAATCATTTTTTACCTTGAAAATCAGTTTTTGCCTTGAAAATCTACTTTTACTTTGAAAAAAATGTTTTACCTTAAATATAATTTTTTACCTTGAAAAAAATGTTTTACCTTGAAAATCAGTTTTTGCCTTGAAAATCTACTTTTACCTTGAAAAAAATGTTTTACCTTGAAAATCAACTTTTACCTTGAAACATTTTTTTTTACCTTGAAAATCATTTTTTACCTTGAAAAAAAATGTTTTACCTTGAAAATAATTTTTTACCTTGAAAATAATTTTTTACCTTGAAAATCAGTTTTTGCCTTGAAAATCTACTTTTACCTTGAAAAAAATGTTTTACCTTGAAAATCATTGTTTACCTTGAAAATCAACTTTTACCTTGAAAATTTTTTTTTTACCTTGAAATAATTTTTTACCTTGAAAATAATTTTTTACCTTGAAAATCAGTTTTTGCCTTGAAAATCTACTTTTACCTTGAAAAAAATGTTTTACCTTGAAAATAATTTTTTACCGTGAAAATCAACTTTAATGCTGAATAATGCTGTATAATAGACGGTATTTATATTATTCACATGTGAATAATGCTGTATAATAGACTATATTTATATTATTCACATGTGAATAATGCTGTATAATAGATTGTATTTATCTTATTCACATGTGAATAATGCTGTATAAAAGACTGTATTTATATTATTCACGTGTGAATAATGCTGTATATACTAGTGTGGCCTCAATAGCCCTGCTGTAGTGTGTAGCATGCTGGGAATTATCTGTGCATGTGATGGAAGAATGCACTGCACATGTGATGGAGGAATGCACCGTGCAGGGTTGAAATTCTACTGAATTTGCATTAAATCAGGTTGTTTTAGCTAATAATCAAGATCTAGCATGTTGCATTCAATGTTTATTCCCATTAATTTCCCGTTAATTCCCATGGACCGTTTCCAACTTTGAATATTCACGGAATTTTGCAACCCTAGATACTATACTAGTACCGCTATACTATACTAGTACCGGTACAACCCTACTTTGTAGTGTACCTTTGCTCTTTCATCGTGCATCTAAGTTTCATAAGAGCCAATGTTCGCTGTCCAAATATTCCTTCTTTCCTCCCAGTTCCTGACTCGCATCATGCATCACACGCGCCAGTAAAACCCTCGCCAGCGACCGCGTCCCCAAAGACGGCGGCGGGAAGCGCCAAGATTCCACAGATGCCGCGCTGGCGTGCGTCTAATCTGTGCAGCAGAAGTAGGAAGCGGCAGGCGACGACAGCTTTATAACGCGGCGCTCAGACCTTTTCTGTTGGCCAAGTGCTGCCGAGCACACACTCGGGTCTCCAATGTTTACACTTCTGGACGTAAGTCGGGCCATTAGAGGACCACAACTATTCACGCGAACACTTGGCCGCTCCAAATGAAAAGCATAAAACTTGTGCGGCTAACATCCTCGCTGGCTTTTTTAAAGGCCTACTGAAAGCCACTACTAGCGACCACGCAGTCTGATAGTTTATACATCAATGATGACATCTTAACATTGCAACACATGCCAATACGGCCGGGTTAACTTATACAGTGACATTTCAAATGTCCCGCCACACTTCCGGTTGAAAAAGCCTTCGAAGGATGACGTATGCGCGTGACGTAGCCCGGGGAACAGAGGTATGCCTTCCTCATTGAATACAATACAAAAAAGCTCTGTTTTCATTTCATAATTCCACAGTATTCTGGACATCTGTGTTGGTGAATCTTATGCAATTTGTTTAATGGACAATGGAGGCTGCAAAGAAGAACGTTGTAGGTGGGATCGGTGTATTAGCGGCTGGATGCAGCAACACAACAAGGAGGACTTTGTTGGATAGCAGACGCGCTAGCGGCGAACTCACCTTGACTTCCTACGTCACCGGGCCGCCGACCGCATCGTCGATCGCTGGAACGCAGGTGAGCACGGGTGTTGATGAGCAGAGGAGGGCTGGCTGGCGTAGGTGGAGCGCTAATGTTTTTATCATAGCTCTGACGAGGTCCCGTTGTTAAGTTAGCGTCGTTAGCAACAGCATTGCTAGGCTTCGACAGGCGTCGAATACACATTAACCGTGTATTTACATGTCCAGTGTTTGGTTCGGTGTCTCCCGATAGTAGTATTGTTGATCTTCTGTCTATCCTTCCAGTCAGGGATTTATTTATTTTGTTTCTATCTGCATTTGAGAAAGATGCTATCACGTTAGTTCGTGCTAAAGAGCTTCGTCGATGTATTGTCGTGGAGATAAAAGTCACCGTGAATGTCCATTTCGCCTTCTCGACTCTCATTTTCAAGAGGATATAGTATCCGAAGTGGTTTAAGATACAAAATCCGTGATCCACGATAGAAAAAGAAGAGAGTGCGGATTCCAATGAGCCAGCTTGTACCTAAGTTACGGTCAGAGCGAAAAAAGATATCTCTTGAACTGCATTCTAGTCCGTCACTCTAACGTTCCTCATCCACGAATCTTTCACCCTTTTTTTATCAGCGAGCAAAAGTTGCGAACTTTATCGTCGATTTTCTCTACTAAATCCTTTCAGCAAAAATATGGCAATATCGCGAAATGATCAAGTATGACACATAGAATGGATCTGCTATTCCCGTTTAAATAAAAAAAAATCATTTCAGTAGGCCTTTAACACTCGTATAAATTATTTACGAGGGCTGTATTTGACTTTTTAGAAGGTTTTCGCCTCAAAGAAGAAGTGAGATGCGTGTTTTTCTCAGAGAAACTTTGCCAAATTTGAAAGGGATGAGGTAAGATTTATTTTTTTGAACTGACACATCAGTGTGATGAAATTACTTAATATTTCATAGCGTATTTTATAGTAAAACTCTTTTCAAAATGTGTGTATCAAAATTGAAACAGCGGGTAAAAAAACGTATTGCGACTCTAAATGACCCGATTGGTCATGTATTGTGTTTCATTCCATCCAGCAACGTACAGTCTTTAGAATCCAAACTTAAATTCAATTAAGCGCCCATAACCGCGGACATTATTCAAATGAATTTAAAATACCTCTGAATGCCTGCATGTGGGATCACAGACTGTGGCGATTTCTGAACTGAATCGCAAGATGGATCACATCATGGAGAAGCTTGCTGAAAATCCATCCATCCATCCATCTTCAACCGCTTATCCGGAATCGGGTCGCGGGGACAACAGCTCCAGCAAAGACCCCCAGACTTCCCTCTCCAGAGCAACATTAGCGACTTCCTCCTGGGGAATCCCGGAATGCCAAAAATCTCAGTTTTTCTTGTGAAAATTCCAACTCATTTTGTGCATAGTATGTATATATTATTAATGTTGTAAATACACATCTTTATATATCTAGAAAGGCTGGTCCTAAAGAGGGAGGCATTTTTCAAATTGACTGTGTGTCGCTTTTAAAAGTGCCCCCCTCTGGTCAACATATGAAATAACAAGTGTGTATTAGAAATTGAAATGCGCCCCCTTTGGCCAAAATTTATGAAAAAAAACTAAAAACAAAATATGTATATAGAGACATACTGTAATAACTTGAAGTAAATAATTAAGATTAAAAACCAATTACAAACACAAATTAACTAAAAGCAGTCTTTTTCTCACAATGTGTCGACTTGTTTCTTATAAAATTGGGAAAAATTCCTCATAATATTTCTGTTTTGTAATACTGCAATATTTTCTCATATAAAATAAATAAATATATAAATTCCAACTCATTTTGTACATAGTATGTATATATTATTAATGTTGTAAATACACATCTGTATATATCTAGAAAGGCTGGTCCTAAAGAGGGAGGCATTTTTCACATTGACTGTGTGTCGCTTTTAAAAGTGCTCCCCCTCTGGTCAACATATGAAATAACAAGTGTGTGTAAGAAAATGAAATGTGCCCCCTTTGGCCAAAATGTATTAAAAAAATAAATATGTATATAGAGACATACTGTAATAACTTGAAGTAAATAATGAAGATTAAAAACCAATTACAAACAAACCAAAAAATTGAACTAAAAGCAGTCTTTTTCTCACAATGTGTCGACTTTTTGCTCATAAAATTGGGAATAATTTTTTGTATTCTTTCTGTTTCTGTAATACTGCAATATTTTCTCGTAAAATTATTACTTTCTTTTATGTAAAATTATTACTTTTTCATGCAAAATGGCGACATTTGTCATATAAAATTCTGACTTTGGCAATTTTTTTTTGTTCTTCTTGTAAAATAATGACATTTTTGGAGTAAAATGATGACTTTTGTCAAGTAAAATTCAGATTATTATTACAATATTGCCAACATTTTAAAGTTTCCTTATAAAATGGTGGCTTTTGGCGAGTAAAATTACAGTTATCTTAATAAAATTGCCAATATTTTAAGCTTTTTCTTGTAAAATTGTGACTGTCATTGAGTAAAATGCCAAGTTTTATGATAATATTGTACAAATATTCAGTTTTTCTTGTAAAATGTTGACTTGTTTTGAGTAAAATGACGACTTTTATTATAATACTGCCAAAATTATCAGTTTTTCTTGTAAAATTCCAACTCATTTTGTACATAGTATGTATATATTATTAATGTTGTAAATACACATCTTTATATATCTAGAAAGGCTGGTCCCAAAGAGGGAGGCATTTTTCACATTGACTGTGTGTCGCTTTTAAAAGTGCTCCCCCTCTGGTCAACATATGAAATAACAAGTGTGTGTAAGAAAATGAAATGTGCCCCCTTTGGCCAAAATGTATTAAAAAAATAAATATGTATATAGAGACATACTGTAATAACTTGAAGTAAATAATGAAGATAAAAACCAATTACAAACAAACAAAAAAATTGAACTAAAAGCAGTCTTTTTCTCACAATGTGTCGACTTTTTGCTCATAAAATTGGGAATAATTTTTTGTATTCTTTCTGTTTCTGTAATACTGCAATATTTTCTCGTAAAATTATAACTTTTTTAATGTAAAATTATAAATTTTTCATGCAAAATGGCGACATTTGTCATATAAAATTCTGACTTTGGCAATTTTTTTGTTCTTCTTGTAAAATAATGACATTTTTGGAGTAAAATGATGACTTTTGTCAAGTAAAATTCAGATTATTATTGTAATATTGCCAACATTTTAAAGTTTCCTTACAAAATTGTGGCTTTTGGCGAGTAAAATTACTATTCTCTTAATAAAATTGACAACATTTTAAGCTTCTTCTTGTAAAATTGTGACTTTTATTGAGTAAAATGCCAAGTTTTATGATAATATTGCACAAATATTCAGTTTTTCTTGTAAAATGTTGACTTGTTTTGAGTAAAATGACGACTTTTATTATAATACTGCCAAAATTCTCAGTTTTTCTTGTGAAAATTCCAACTCATTTTTTTTGCATGGTATATATATATTATTAATGTTGTAAATACACATCTTTATATATCTAGAAAGGCTGGTCCTAAAGAGGGAGGCATTTTTCTCAGGTGTCAAGAAGGTAAGAAATACAAGAATGTGTGTGTGTGCGTGTGTGTGTGTGTGTGTGTGTGTGTGTGTGTGTGTGTGTGTGTGTGTGTGTGTGTGTGTGTGTGTGTGTGTGTGTGTGTGTGTGTGTGTGTGTGTGTGTGTGTGTGTGTGTGTCGCAGGGTAATATATCATCTCAGCTTGAACGAGGCCCCCAAGCCAGAAGTTAATGAAGTGAAATGAGACTTATTAGGCCAGAAGCTTTAAAGTCACTGACAGGAAAATGGCGGGGGGAAGAACACACGTTAATATGTTTACTTTATTTTAAGCTGCGGTTTAGGGTTGTACGGTATCAAGGTACTAGTGTAGTACCGCCGTACTAATGACTCAAAGAAGGTACTATACTCTGTTTGAAAAGTACAGGTTCCCGGGCATGACGGCGCGTCGTCACGTGGTGATATTGCTGGTTTTACCAGCAGAGGAGCATGTTCGGCAGCGCACACACACAGAGTACTTACAAGCAGACACAGTGTGCAGACAGAAAAGGGAGAACGGACGCATGTTGGTGTAAAAAAGTCAAGATAAAGGTGAAGTTATAACACTGAAACACCCTCAGGAAGAGGTGCTTTAAGACAGTGGTCCCCCAACCACCGGCCCGGTACCGGTCCGCAGACCGATTGGTACCGGGCCGCACAAGAATTTTTTTTATTTTATTTTATTTATTTTTTTAAAATTAAATCAACATAAAAAAACACAATATATACATTATATATCAATATAGATCCATACAGTCTGCAGGGATGCAGTCCTTAAGCCCGGTACCGGTCCGCAGACCGATTGGTACCGGGCTGCACAATATTTTTTTTTTTTTTTTTTTTTTAATTAAATCAACATAAAAAACACAATATATACATTATATATCAATATAGATCAATACAGTCTGCAGGGATACAGTCTTTAAGCCCGGTACCGGTCCGCGGTCCGGACCGATTGGTACCGGGCCGCACAAGAATTTTTTTTTTTTTTTAAATTAAATCAACATAAAAAACACAATATATACATTATATATCAATATAGATCAATACAGTCTGCAGGGATACAGTCCGTAAGCCCGGTACCGGTCCGCGGTCTGGACCGATTGGTACCGGGCCGCACAATAATTTTTTTTTTTTTTTTTTTTTTCATTAAATCAACATAAAAAACACAACATATACATTGTATATCAATATAGATCAATACAGTCTGCAGGGATACAGTCCGTAAGCCCGGTACCGGTCCGCGGTCCGCGGTCCGGACCGATTGGTACCAAGCCGCACAAGAATTTATTTATTTTATTTTATTTTTTAAAATTAAATCAACATAAAAAACACAATATATACATTATATATCAATATAGATCAATACAGTCTGCAGGGATACAGTCCGTAAGCCCGGTACCGGTCCGCGGTCCGGACCGATTGGTACCGGGCCGCACAAGAATTATTATTATTATTATTATTTTTTTATTAAATCAACATAAAAACACAATATATACATTATATATCAATATAGATCAATACAGTCTGCAGGAATACAGTCCTTAAGCCCGGTACCGGTCCGGACCAATGGGTCCGCGGACCGGTACCGGGCCGCGGCCCGGTGGTTGGGGACCACTGATGTAAAGTATCAAAGAAGAGAAGAATAAGTGATTATTACATTTGAACAGAAGTGTAGATAGAACATGTTAAAACAGAAAATAATAACAGTAAATGAACAAGTAGATTAATAATCCATTTTTTACAGTTTGTCCCTTTATTTAGAAAAGTGTCAAAATAAATGTTGGTGCCGGTACCAAAATGTTGGTATGGAGACAACCCTACTGCGGATGAAACATTGCATGAAAGGAGTGACGTGTTTCAAGTGGTCCTATCATGTACAACCAACTGTTCCAGTCTATTAGTGCCTGCTGGTGTGGATTTGGGATCTGCATAAGTCCTGAAAAGGTGAACTGAAAGCATGGCGGCATGGCAGAGGTGTTTACAAAACCACCTTCCTACTTCCTCCAAGCGGTGGAATTAGTTTTGCAGACGTGTGACATGTGCGGGTATATCTTTATATATGGTGAAGACCAGGGGTGTCCAAAGTACGGCCCTAGGGCCAAAAGTGGTCCGCCGACATCTTGGAATCGGCCCGACGTCCTGGGTGGGATAAGGAATCTTGCCCGCAGGAAGATGGTATTGCATTTTTACACTCTAATGTTGTTTTGCCGCGTCTGGACGACATGAATGTTTCCTGGTCAACCACCTTTTATTATGCTGTGAACGAGCATTGCAAACAACCTTCCTTAGTCATGGTGCAAAAAAAAAAAAAAAAAAAGACAGACATGGTCACTGAACTTTGTGGATATTATACTAAAAAAACAAAAATTCACCATGAAAAATTCAAAATTAGGCCCATTGCAATGCATGATGGGTTTATTATGCAAACAACCTTCCTTAGTCAAAGTGGAAAAAAAAAGAAGAAAAAAAAAGAAAAAAAAAAGACGGACATGGTCACTGAACTTTGTGGATATTATACTAAAAAAAAAATATTCTCCATGAAAAATTCAAAATTAGGCCCATTGCAATGCATGATGGGTTTATTATGCTGTGAACGAGCATTGCAAACAACCTTCCTTAGTCATGGTGCAAAAAAAAAAAAAAAACACAGACATGGTCACTGAACTTTGTGGATATTATATTAAAAAAACAAAAATTCACCATGAAAAAAATCTAAATTAGGCCCATTGCAATGCATGATGGGTTTATTATGCTGTGAACGAGCATTGCAAACAACCTTCCTTAGTCATAGTGAGAAAAAAAAAAAAAAAAAAAAAGACAGACATGGTCACTGAACTTTGTGGATATTATACTAAAAAAACAAAAATTCACCATGAAAAATTCAAAATTAGACCCATTGCAATGCATGATGGGAAATATATGAAAAATACTCTCCACACTTATCCATGTTTGACACATTTTAGGTGCTTGATATTTTTTGTCCTATTTCCGCAGCCATACACCTTCGAGTCATATAACTTGGTACATGACACATGCTAATTGTTAGCATGCTCACGTTAGCTTGCTAGCATGCTAACTTTTTGAGTTAGTTTTGCAACCGTTTACCCCAGAGTCACATAACTTGGTATGCGGCACGTGTTAACTGTTAGCATGCAAACGATAGCATGCTAGCAAGCTAACTTAAGCATGCTAACTTTTTAATCTAATGTTACACTTTTTTTTTTTAATTATTTAAAATTATACACCTTAGCGTAATATACCTTGGTATGTGACACAAGCTAACTGTTATCATGCTCACGTTAGCTTGCTAGCATGCTAAAATTAGCATGCTAACTTTTTGAGCTAGTTTTGCAACCGTTGACCCCAGAGTCACATAACTTGGTATGCGGCACGTGTTAACTGTTAGCATGCAAACGATAGCATGCTAGCAAGCTAACTTAAGCATGCTAACTTTTTCATCTAATTTTACTTTTTTTTTTGTAGTTCCGCAGCCATACCCCTTAGAGTCCTATAACTTGGTATGTGACACATGCTAATTGTTAGCATGCTCACGTTAGCTTGCTAGCATGCTAACTTTTTGAGTTAGTTTTGCAACCATTTACCCCAGAGTCACATAACTTGGTATGTGACACGTGTTAACTGTTAGCATGCAATCGATAGCATGCTAGCACGCTAACTTAAGCATGCTAAATTTTTCATCTAATTTTACACTTTTTTTTAAAATTATTTCCGCAGCTATACACCTTAGCGTAATATACCTTGGTATGTGACACAAGCTAACTGTTATCATGCTCACGTTAGCTTGCTAGCATGCTAACATTAGCGTGCTATCTTGTTGAGCTAGTTTTGCAACCGTTTACCCCAGAGTCACATAACTTGGTATGCGGCACGTGTTAACTGTTAGCATGCAAACGATAGCATGCTAGCAAGCTAACTTAAGCATGCTAACTTTTTCATCTAATTTTCCTTTTTTTTTTTCTAGTTCCGCAGCCATACACCTTAGAGTCATATAACTTGGTATGTGACACATGCTAATTGTTAGCATGCTCACGTTAGCTTGCTAGCATGCTAACTTTTTGAGCTAGTTTTGCAACCGTTTACCCCGGAGTCATCTTAATGCTAATGCTAACTTTTTCATCTAATTTTACACTTTTTGTTTTCTATTTCCGCAGCCATACACCTTAGAGTCATATAACTTGGTATATGACACATGCTAACTACTAGCATGCTCGCGTTAGCTTGCTAGCATGCTAACATTAGCGTGCTAACTTTTTGAGCTGGTTTTACAACCGTTTACCCCAGAGTCATATAACTTGGTATGCGACACATGTTGACTGTTAGCATGCAAATGATAGCATGCTAGCAAGCTAACTTAAGCATGCTAACTTTTTCATCTAATTTTACACTTTTTGTTTTCTATTTCCGCAGCCATACACCTTAGAGTCATATAACTTGGTATATGAAACATGTTAACTACTAGCATGCTCACGTTAGCTTGCTAGCATGCTAACATTAGCGTGCTAACTTTTTGAGATAGTTTTGCAACCGTTTACCCCAGAGTCACACAACTTGGTATGCGGCACGTGTTAACTGTTAGCATGAAAACGATAGCATGCTAGCAAGCTAACTTAATGCTAATGCTAACTTTTTCATCTAATTTTACACTTTTTGTTTTCTATTTCCGCAGCCATACACCTTAGAGTCATATAACTTGGTATATGAAACATGTTAACTACTAGCATGCTTGCGTTAGCTTGCTAGCATGCTAACATTAGCGTGCTAACTTTTTGAGCTAGTTTTGCAACCGTTTACCCCAGAGTCACATAACTTGGTATGCGGCACGTGTTAACTGTTAGCATGCAAACGATAGCATGCTAGCAAGCTAACTTAATGCTAATGCTAACTTTTTCATCTAATTTTACACTTTTTGTTGTCTATTTCCGCAGCCATACACCTTAGAGTCATATAACTTGGTATATGAAACATGCTAACTACTAGCATGCTTGCGTTAGCTTGCTAGCATGCTAACATTAGCGTGCTAACTTTTTGAGCTAGTTTTGCAACCGTTTACCCCAGAGTCACATAACTTGGTATGCGGCACGTGTTAACTGTTAGCATGCAAACGATAGCATGCTAGCAAGCTAACTTAAGCATGCTAATGCTAACTTTTTCATCTAATTTTACACTTTTTGTTGTCTATATCCGCAGCCATACACCTTAGAGTCATATAACTTGGTATATGAAACATGCTAACTACTAGCATGCTTGCATTAGCTTGCTAGCATGCTAAAATTAGCGTGCTAACTTTTTGAGCTAGTTTTGCAACCGTTTACCCCAGAGTCATATAACTTGGTATGCGGCACGTGTTAACTGTTAGCATGCAAACGATAGCATGCTAGCAAGCTAACTTAATGCTAATGCTAACTTTTTCATCTAATTTTACACTTTTTGTTGTCTATATCCGCAGCCATACACCTTAGAGTCATATAACTTGGTATATGAAACATGCTAACTACTAGCATGCTTGCGTTAGCTTGCTAGCATGCTAACATTAGCGTGCTAACTTTTTGAGCTAGTTTTGCAACCGTTTACCCCAGAGTCACATAACTTGGTATGCGGCACGTGTTAACTGTTAGCATGCAAACGATAGCATGCTAGCAAGCTAACTTAAGCATGCTAACTGTTTCATCTAATGTTACACTTTTTGTTTTCTATTCCCGCAGCCATACACCTTAGGGGTCATATAACTTGGTGTATGAAACGTGCTATCTACTAGCATGCTCACGTTAGCTTGCTAGCATGCTAACATTAGCGTGCTAACTTGTTGAGCTGGTTTTGCAACCGTTTACCCCAGAGTCACACAACTTGGTATGCGGCACGTGTTAACTGTTAGCATGCAAACGATAGCATGCTAGCAAGCTAACTTAAGCATGCTCAAACGATAGCATGCTAGCAAGCTAACTTAAGCATGCTAATGCTAACTTTTTCATCTAATTTTACACTTTTTGTTGTCTATATCCGCAGCCATACACCTTAGAGTCATATAACTTGGTATATGAAACATGCTAACTACTAGCATGCTTGCGTTAGCTTGCTAGCATGCTAACATTAGCGTGCTAACTTTTTGAGCTAGTTTTGCAACCGTTTACCCCAGAGTCACATAACTTGGTATGTGGCATTTGTTAACTGTTAGCATGCAAATGATAGCATGCTAGCAAGCTAACTTAAGCATGCTAACTTTTTCATCTAATTTTACATTTTTTTTTTCTAGTTCCGCAGCCATACACCTTAGGGGTCATGTACATTGGTATATGACACATGCTAACTGTTGTCTTGCTAACATTAGCTGACATGCTAAATGTTAGCAATGTTATGTAAACATGCTAACGTCTTAGGCTAGCTCTGTAGCAGGTGATAAGGAGCAACAGGCCGATTGGTGCCGGTCCTCATCAGGTAGCTCCACCGTGCAGCCTAAGCCCCGCCCCCCATTCCATTCCGATCCAATCCAGGACCAGCTGCAGCGGTTTTCTGGCAGGTTTGATCCGCGGGGGTCAGCCAGCGAGCACATTACTCATCACTGTCAGACCCCTGGAAGCAGCTCCGCTTCTTTTCGGGGGCTTGAGCGGCAACACCCGGCCCCCACTCCTTCTCTCCCTGTCGAGGACGATCAGTCTTTAAGTGGGTCTGCAAAGACCATGATGAAGGACAAGATCAGGTCTCTGAAGGCCTGCAGGTGGCTTTGAAGCCTGATACCTCAAGCCGGCCCTCTCCCCCTGGTTCCTGGTTCACCTCAGACCGAGCAAACGTCCCGAGGGCCCTCACCCCGGGGTCGACCCTTTGAGCGGCGTTTGCTTAAGAGGTCACGGGGACCAGGTTCACTCGTTCAGCCCGAGGCCGATAACCTGAGACGGCCTTGACCTCGGACTTTGCTCCAACTCCAGGTTGGCGAGAGGGTCAGGAAGTCCGAGGCTACGGCTAACCCGGGCCCTTCAGGGGCCAAATCTGACTCCTGACTGCTCGGAACATTTCTGACCCGTGTGAAGTTGACCCCTCATCATCGTTGTAGGGTAATCCCGATACCAACCAAATTGTATATCGATACTTTGATACTTTTCTAAATAAAAGGGGACCACACCATTTTTTATTTTTGTCTTTATTTGAACAAAAAAATGTTAAAAACATGTTTATTATTGTCATTTAGTCCTTAAATAAAATAGTCAACTTGTCTTTTAGTAGTAAGTAAACAAACAAAGACTCCTAATTAGTCTATGCAGTAACATATTATGAGGGACAAACTGTAAAAAATGGATTATTAATCTACTTGTTCATTTACTGTTAATATATTTCTGTGTCAACATGTTCTATCTACACTTCTGTTCAAAAGTAATAATCACTTATTCTTCTCTTTCTTTGATACTTGACATTAGTTTTGGACGATACCACACATTTAGGTATCGATGCGATACCAAGTAGTTACAGGATCGTACATTGGTCATATTCAAAGTCCTGGGACGTATTTCCTGACTTTATAAACATACAATGAATGTTAAAAAACAAAAAAAATCATTTGTGACGATAAAAAATATCGATGTCATCATAGTAGTATCGACTAGATACTACAAACGCCACAGGTGTAGATCCACCCGTGGCGTTTGTTTACATTGTGACGCCGGTGAGCTATTGTATCCTCCTACGGTGTGTAGTGAAGCATGTTTAGCTATTCCTCGTCCTCCAGTGATAATGCTATTTGCAAGAAACTCTTTGTCGCCATGGAGACGAGACGATTAGTGATTTAAGAAGTAGCTAAAAGCCAGCAGACACCAGCAGACACCAGGAGAGACCAGCAGACACCAGCAGACACCAGGAGAGACCAGCAGACACCAGCAGACATGACCAGGAGAGACCAGCAGACACCAGGAGAGACCAGCAGACACCAGCAGACACCAGCAGACACCAGGAGAGACCAGCAGACATGACCAGGAGAGACCAGCAGACACCAGCAGACATGACCAGGAGAGACCAGCAGACACCAGCAAACACCAGGAGAGACCAGCAGACACCAGGAGAGACCAGCAGACACCAGAAGAGACCAGCAGACACCAGCAGAGACCAGAAGAGACCAGCAGACACCAGCAGAGACCAGAAGAGACCAGCAGACACCAGCAAACACCAGGAGAGACCAGCAGACACCAGGAGAGACCAGCAGACACCAGGAGAGACCAGCAGACACCAGAAGAGACCAGCAGACACCAGCAGACACCAGGAGAGACCAGCAGACACCAGGAGAGACCAGCAGACATGACCAGGAGAGACCAGCAGACACCAGGAGTGACCAGCAGCCACCAGCAGACACCAGGAGAGACCAGCAGACACCAGCAGACACCAGGAGAGACCAGCAGACACCAGAGAGACCAGCAGACACCAGCAAACACCAGGAGAGACCAGCAGACACCAGCAGACATGACCAGGAGAGACCAGCAGACACCAGGAGTGACCAGCAGACACCAGCAGACACCAGGAGAGACCAGCAGACACCAGAAGAGACCAGTAGACACCAGCAGACATGACCAGGAGAGACCAGCAGACACCAGGAGTGACCAGTAGACACCAGCAGACATGACCAGGAGAGACCATTAGACACCAGCAGACACCAGCAGACACCAGGAGAGACCAGAAGACACCAGGAGAGACCAGCAGACACCATCAGACACCAGGAGAGACCAGCAGACACCAGAAGAGACCAGCAGACACCAGCAGGCACCAGGAGACACCAGCAGACACCAGCAGATACCAGCAGACACCAGCAGACATGACCAGGAGAGACCAGCAGACACCAGCAGACACCAGGAGAGACCAGAAGACACCAGCAGACACCAGCAGATACCAGCAGACACCAGCAGACATGACCAGGAGAGACCAGCAGACACCAGCAGACACCAGGAGACACCAGGAGAGACCAGCATACACCAGGAGAGACCAGCAGACACCAGCAGACACCAGCAGGCACCAGCAGGCACCAGGAGAGACCAGCAGACACCAGCAGACACCTGGAGAGACCAGGAGAGACCAGCAGACACCAGGAGAGACCAGCAGACACCAGGAGAGACCAGCAGACACCAGCAGACACCAGCAGACACCAGCAGGCACCAGCAGTGTCTGCATAAGAAGAGTTAAAAAAGGGGGCGGGGTCTTTGTTGCAGACCTGTGGGAGCAGGAAGTGTGGAGATAAGACACGAGTCACATGTCACATCCACTTCCTGATAACCCTTGACCTTTGAGAAAGCTGCTGCGAGATGTTTAGGACGCACACACACACACACACACACACACACACACGCACCCACACACACACACACACACACACACACGCACACACACGCACACACACACACACGCACACACACACACACACACGCACACACACACACACACGCACGCACATGCATGGACGAGCAGTCATCAGCTTCCTACAAGTATCATTATCACTGGAGGACGAGGAATAGCTAAACATGCTTCACTACAATAGCTCACCGGCGTCACAATGTAAACAAACGCCATGGGTGGATCTACACCTGACATCCACTGTAATGATACCAAGTACAAGAGCGTATCTAGTCGATACTACTATGATTACATTGATATTTTTTTATCGTCACACAATTATTTTAATTCATATGATGTTTATAAAGTCAGTAAATACGTCCCTGGACACATGAGGACTTTGAATATGACCAATGTATGATCCTGGAACTACTTGGTATCGCATCGATACCTAAATGTGTGGTATCATCCACAACTAATGTCAAGTATCAAAGAAGAGAAGAATAAGTGATTATTACATTTGAACAAGGTTTCTCATTGGGTTGAGTTTTTCCTTGCCCTGATGTGGGATCTGAGCCGAGGATGTGCTTGTGCAGCCCTTTGAGACACTCCTGATTTAGGGCTATATAACTTTGATTGATTGATTGATTGATCAACACAACGCTACACCAGTTAACAGCCAATCACCAGGCATGATGCAATAAACCCCGCCCCTTTTCTTTCATCCATTAGGATGATGCAATACACCCCGCCCCATTTTCTTTGATCCATTAGGATGATGCCATAAACCCCGCCCCCTTCGTCTCTTTGATCCATCTCTTCCTGAAGTCAACAGACTAATTGTCTCCTTCTAGATCTTTATCTGCTCCTCCCAGTGGAGGAAACATCTGCTGACCTTTTAATCCACCACAACACTGACTTCTTTAATTGTCCACTTATCTTTTAATTGCCTGCATGATGGTGACTGCATGTACACTTGCCAGGGAAACAACTACAACATATTTATGATGGTGACTGCATGTACACTTGCCAGGGAAACAACTACAACATATTTATGATGGTGACTGCATGTACACTTGCCAGGGAAACAACTACAACATATTTATGATGGTGACTGCATGTACACTTGCCAGGGAAACAACTACAACATATTTATGATGGTGACTGCATGTACACTTGCCAGGGAAACAACTACAACATATTTATGATGGTGACTGCATGTACACTTGCCAGGGAAACAACTACAACATATTTATGATGGTGACTGCATGTACACTTGCCAGGGAAACAACTACAACATATTTATGATGGTGACTGCATGCACACTTGCCAGGGAAACAACTACAACATATTTATGATGGTGACTGCATGTACACTTGCCAGGGAAACAACTACAACATATTTATGATGGTGACTGCATGTACACTTGCCAGGGAAACAACTACAACATATTTATGATGGTGACTGCATGCACACTTGCCAGGGAAACAACATATTTATCTTCTGGTCCTGGCCGGAGGAGGAGGAGGAAGAAGAGGAAGAGGAAGAGGAAGAGGAAGGGGAAGAAGAAGAAGAAGAAGAAGAAGAAGAAGAAGAAGAAGAAGAAGAAGAAGAAGAAGAAGAAGAAGAAGAAGAAGAAGAAGGAGAAGGAGGAGAAGGAGGAGAAGAAGAATACAAATAAGAAGAAGGAGGAAGAGGAGGAGAAGGGGAAGAGGAAGTGGAAGAAGAATAAGCAGGAGGAAGAGGAAGAGAAGGAGGAGAAGAATAATATGAATAAGAAGAAGAAGGAGGAGGAGAAGAAGAAGAAGAAGAAGAAGAAGAAGAATAAGAAGAATGAGAATAAGAATGAGAATGAGATGGAGGAGGAGGAGGAGAAGAAGAACAAGAAGAAGAAGAAGAAGAAGAAGAAGAAGAAGAAGAATAAGAAGAAGAAGAAGAAGAAGAAGAAGAAGAAGAAGAAGA
>NC_084738.1:74929074-74964074 GCF_033978785.1 Entelurus aequoreus | reverse complement strand
TAAAATGTTTTTCATTTTTATTTTTTACAATCATTTTTTAACTTCTCAGTTTTCTAAAGCTTTATTTTCACCTGCTCCTGGAAAGTTTTCACAGTCCACATTCTCCCACCATTTCCCCTTCAAAACATTAATTAATTGGGACAGTAAATTATCTTTATTTATTTTTTTACGTACAAATAATTAAAAAAAAAAATTCAAATTTCCATACTAAAATTTCAAATTTTCAAACATAAACAATTCTCCAATTTTATTTATTTATTTTATTTTATTTTTTAAATTAATTTTAATAAATTTTTACGTAATTTTAATGAATTTAATTTAAGTTTTTTAAAAATGTTTTTCTTTTTTTTTTTTTACAATCATTTTTTAACTTCTCAGTTTTCTAAAGCTCTATTTCCACCTGCTCCTGGAAAGTTTTCACAGTCCACATTTTCCCACCATTTCCCCTTCAAAATATTAATTAATTGGGACAGTAAATTATCTTTATTTTCTTTTTTTCGTACAAATTTCCGGTTTTCTCGAAATTCCAAGAATTCCTTAATACCATTCTCAATGTATATCGTAACATTGTTCTACCGATTCCGAGAATTCCGACACGAACCCATTCATATCAACTGGGACGATTGTGCTAGTATCAATATTTTCAAAAATTCCCGGGTTTCCTGAACTCCCCAAATTCCCAGGAAAATCCCATTGAAATGAATGGATGTATTCAGAGGTCGGAATCGGGTTTAAAAATGGTGCAAAATGTTGAGAATTTAGGGCATACGTCCATTCATGTCAATATGAATTTCCTGGAAATTTGGGATTTCAGGAAAACTGGGAATTTAAAAAAAATATTGATACTAGCACAATCGTCCTAGATGATATGAATGGGTTGATGTCGGAATTCTTGGAATCCGTAGAAAAATGTTGACGTGACGATTTTAATTGAGGATGGCTATTAAGGAATTCTTGGAATTTCGGGAAAACCGGGAAATTGTACAAAAAAAAAAGAGAGAGTTTGCTGTCCCAATTAAGAAGAATGTTTTGAAAGTGGAATGGTTGAAAAATGTGGACTGTGAAAACCATTCCAAAGTCCAAAAAAAATTCCAGGAATTCCAAAAATTCCCGGTTTTCCCAGAATGTTCTCCCCATTGACAATGAATGGAACATATACAACCGGCTGCATATCCCACATTAGTCACCAAGTGCTAGTATCAATATTTTAAAAAATTCCCGGGTTTCCTGAACCCCCCAAATTCCCAGGAAATTCCCATTCAAATGAATGGATGTATTCAGAGGTCGGAATCGGGTTTAAAAATGGCGCAAAATGTTGAGAATTTAGGGCATACGTCCATTCATGTGAATATGAATTTCCTGGAAATGTGGGATTTCAGGAAAACTGGGAATTTAAAAAAAATATTGATACTAGCACAATCATCCTAGATGATATGAATGGGTTAAAGTCGGAATTCTTGGAATCCATAGAAAAATGTTGACGTGGCGATTTTAATTGAGAATGGCTATTAAGGAATTCTTGGAATTTCGGGAAAACCGGGAAATTGTACAAAAAAAAAAAAAGAGAATTTGCTGTCCCAATTAAGAAGAATGTTTTGAAAGTGGAATGGTTGAAAAATGTGGACTGTGAAAACCGTTCCAACATCCACAAAAAATTCCAGGAATTCCAAAAATTCCCGTTTTTCCCAGAATTTTCTCCCCATTGAATGAATGGAACATATACAACCGGCTGCATATCCCACATTTGTCATCTAGTGCTAGTATCAATATTTTTAAAAATTCATGGTTTTTCTGAAATCCCAAAATTTCCAGGAAATTCCCATTCAAATGAATGGATGTATTCATAGTTCTACAATGCCCTAAATTCTCAACATTTTGCGCCATTTTTAAACCAGATTCCGAGCCTTTCAACCATCCACACAAACACTACATTTCCCATGTAGCCAACACAAAACATGTTTTCCTTTCCAAAAATTCCCGGTTTTCCCAAAATGTTCCCTACTTTGACAAAGAATGGAAATTATACAATCAGCTGCATATCCCACATTTGTCATCCGATTTGAACCGTTCCACCAGCCACAAAAAATTCCAGGGATCCCCAGAATTCCCGTTTTTTCCAAAGCTCTATTTTCACTTCTTCTCGGAAAGATTTCTCAGTCCACATTTTTTAACCGTTTTTTTGACCATACCACCTTCAAAACATTCTTCTAAATTGGGACGGCAAATGCTCTTTGTTTTGTTTTCCATTCCCATTCAAATGAATGGATGTATTCATAGTTCTACAATGCCCTAAATTCTCAACATTTTGCGCCATTTTTAAACCTGATTCCGACCTTTCAACCATCCACACACACTACTCTTCACATATATCCAACACAAAACATGTTTTCCCTTTCAAAAAATTCCCGGTTTTCCCAGAATTTCCTCCCCGTTCACAATGAACGGAAAATATACAATCGGCTGCATTTCCCACATTTGTCATCCAATTTGAACCATCCACAAAAAAATTCAAGAATTTCCAGTTTTCCAAAGCCTTATTTTCACCTCCTCCTGGAAAGTTTCCACAGTCCACATTTTTCAACCATTCCACCTTCAAAACATTCTTCTTAATTGGGACGGCAAATGCTCTTTGTTTTCGTACAAATTCCCGGTTTTCCAGAATTTCCAAGAATTCCTTAATACCCATTCTCAATTCAATTTGTTACGTCAACATTTTTGTACCGATTCCAAGAATTCCGACACCAACCCATTCATATCATCTAGGACGATTGTGCTAGTATCAATATTTTCTAAAATTCACAGTTTTCCTGAAATTTCCAGGAAATTCGAATTCAAATGAATGGACTTATGCCCTAAATTCTCAACATTTTGCACCATTTTTAAACCCGATTCCGACCTTTCAACCATCCACACACACTACTTTTCCCATATAGCCAACACAAAACATGTTTTCCCTTTCCAAAAATTCCCGGTTTTCCCAAAATGTTCCCTACTTTGACAAAGAATGGAAATTATACAATCAGCTGCATATCCCACATTTGTCATCCAATTTGAACCGTTCCACCAGCCACAAAAAATTCCAGGAATCCCCAGAATTTCCGTTTTTCCCAAGCTCTATTTTCACTTCTTCCCGGAAAGATTTCACAGTCCACATTTTTTAACCGTTTTTTTGACCATACCACCTTCAAAACATTCTTCTTAATTGGGACAGCAAATGCTCTTTGTTTTCGTACAAATTCCCGGTTTTCCCCGAATTTCCAAGAATTCCTTAATAGCCATTCTCAATTCAATTTGTTACGTCAACAATTTTGTACCGATTCCAAGAATTCCGACACCAACCCATTTATATTATCTAGGACGATTGTGCTAGTATCAATATTTTCTAAAATTCACAGTTTTCCTGAAATTTCCAGGAAATTCGAATTCAAATGAATGGACTTATGCCCTAAATTCTCAACATTTTGCACCATTTTTAAACCCGATTCCGACCTTTCAACCATCCACACACACACTACTCTTCACATATATCCAACGCAAAACATGTTTTCCCTTTCCAAAAATTCCCGGTTTTCCCAGAATGTTCTCTCTATTGACAATGAATGGAAATTATACAATAGGCTGCATATCCCACATTTGTCATCCGATTTAAACCGTTCCACCATCCACAAAAAAATTCCAGGAATTCCCAGAATTCCCAGTTTTCCAAAGCTCTATTTTCATTTCCTCCAGGAAAGATTTCACTGTCCACATTTTTAACCGTTTTTTTGACCATACCACCTTCAAAACATTCTTCTTAATTGGGACGGCAAATGCTCTTTTTTTTCGTACAAATTCCCGGTTTTCCCGAATTTCCAAGAATTCCTTAATACCCATTCTCAATTCAAATCGTTACGTCAACATTTTTGTACCGATTCCAAGAATTCCGACACCAACCCATTCATATCATCTAGGACGATTGTGCTAGTATCAATATATTCTAAAATTCACAGTTTTCCTGAAATTTCCAGGAAATTCAAATTCAAATGAATGGACTTATGCCCTAAATTCTCAACATTTTGCACCATTTTTAAACCCGATTCTGACCTTTTAACCATCCACACACACTACTCTTCACATATAGCCAACACAAAACATGTTTTCCCTTTCAAAAAATTCCCGGTTTTCCCAGAATTTCCTCCCCGTTCACAATGAACGGAAAATATACAATCGGCTGCATTTCCCACATTTGTCATCCAATTTGAACCGTTCCACCAGCCACAAAAAATTCCAGGAATTCCCAGCATTCCCGTTTTTCCAAAGCTCTATTTTCACTTCTTCCCGGAAAGATTTCACAGTCCACATTTTTTAACCGTTTTTTTGACCATACCACCTTCAAAACATTCTTCTTAATTGGGACGGCAAATGCTCTTTGTTTTCGTACAAATTCCCGGTTTTCCCGAATTTCCAAGAATTCCTTAATACCCATTCTCAATTCAAATCGTTACGTCAACATTTTTGTACCGATTCCAAGATTTCCGACACCAACCCATTCATATCATCTAGGACGATTGTGCTAGTATCAATATTTTCTAAAATTCACAGTTTTCCTGAAATTTCCAGGAAATTCGAATTCAAATGAATGGACTTATGCCCTAAATTCTCAACATTTTGCACCACTTTTAAACCAGATTCTGACCTTTCAACCATCCACACACACACTACTCTTCACATATATCCAACACAAAAAATTCCCGGTTTTCCCAGAATGTTCTCCCCATTCACAATGAATGGAGATTATACAATTGGCTGCATATCCCACATTTATCATCCGATTAGAAGAGTTCTTTTATCCACACACTCCCCTCACCCTGCACATTCAGCATTTCACTTCCACTCACACGTATCGCAAATGACTAGTTTTGTTTCATGCATCATTTCCATACCAAATACGGGAGAAGACTCCATGTTGGCTCCTGCAGACGTAGAAGAGCAGCAGAGTTTTGCATCTTAAATGGAGGCTCAGGAGGTTTATGTCCATTTAACGCCAGCCGGGATTTGGCTGCTGGTAGAAAAATATGAAAGCAGTCTGACTTGAGAATGATATTCATACGTGCAAAAAAATGTCTACAATTGATGTTTATTTTACCTTCCAACACGTTCTCTTATTGTGGGACATTCACTCATGTTTTCTACACCACAATTCATCTATTTATTATGATTATTATCATTCTCCGGATTTTGCCGCGCTCTACCTTCCACATTTTTCACCCGATTCAAACCGTTCCAACTTCAAACTGTTCAGCCTATTCCAGGTTTTCCGGGACATCTTCCCTATTCAAAATGAATTGGCCATTTTTCAAAGTTTCACCATTTCCACATTTTTCAACCGATTCAAACCATCCCATCGTCAACATATTCAACAAAAATTCAAATTTTTTCCGAAATTCCAGGAATTTCTTAGTACCATTTCTCAATTAAAAATGTTACTACTTCAACATTTCTCGACTCTTTTGAAAAAGTAACATCAACCATTCATTCAGAAAATTTAACTTTTTTTTTTACCATTTTCCCCCAAAATTCCCTTTTTTTTGTAGAAATAAAAAAAATAAAATTGAAATTCCAATTGAAGTGAATGGGACATTCCACAACTCCCACATTTTTCAACCGGTTCAAACCTTTCCAACTTCAAACTGTTCAGGCTATTTGGGAATCGCGGGTTTTCCCTTGAAAAATTCCAAAAAAATACCCAGATTTCTCAGAATTCCAGGTTTTCCAGGAAACTTTTCCCATTCCAAATGAATTGGCCATGTTTTAAACTTTCACCATTTCCACATTTTTCAACCGATTCAAACCATCCCATCTACAACAAATTCAAAAAAAATTCCCGGTTTTCCCGAAATTCCAGGAATTGCGTAATACCATTTCTCAATGAAAAATGTTACTACTTCAACATTTCTCGACTGTTTCGAAAAACTAACATCAACCATTCATTCGTCATGGGACGGTATAGCTCGGTTGGTAGAGCGGCCGTGCCAGCAACTTGAGGGTTGCAGGTTCAATCCCCGCTTCCGCCATCCTAGTCACTGCCGTTGTGTCCTTGGGCAAGACACTTTACCCACCTGCTCCCAGTGCCACCCACACTGGTTTAAATGTAACTTAGATATTGGGTTTCACAATGTAAAGCGCTTTGAGTCACTTGAGAAAAAGCGCTATATAAATGTAATTCACTTCACATTCAGAACATTTAAGTTTTTTTTTTAACATTTTCCCCAAAAATTCCCTTTTTTTTCCAAAATTTTTTTGAAATTTCCATTGAAGTGAATGGGATATTCCACAACTCCTAAAATTTTTCACCCGATTCAAACCTTTCCAACTTCAAACTGTTCAGCCTATTCGGGCATTGCGGGATTTCCCTTGATAAATTCCAAAAATTCACAGATTTCCCAGAATTCCATGTTTTCCGGGACATTTTACCCATTCAAAAGGAATTGGCCATTTTTCAAACATTCACCATTTCCACATTTTTCAACCAATTCAAACCGTCCCATCTTCAACAAATTCAACAAAAATTTCCGGTTTTCCCGAAATTCCAGGAATTTCTTAGTACCATTTCTCAATTAAAAATGTTACTACTTCAACATTTCTCGACTCTTTTGAAAAACTAACGTCAACCATTGATTCAGAAAATTTTACTTTTTTTTTACCATTTTCCCCAAAAATTCCCTTTTTTTGGTAGAAATTCAAAAAAAAAAATTGAAATTCCCGTTGAAGTGAATGGGACATTCCACAACTCCCACATTTTTCAACCGGTTCAAACCTTTCCAACTTCAAACTGTTCAGGCTATTCAGGAATCGCGGGCTTTTGCTTGAAAAATTCCAAAAAAATTCCCAGATTTCTCAGAATTCCAGGTTTTCCGGGACATTTTCCCCATTCAAAATGAATTGGACATTTTTCAAACTTTCACCATTTCCACATTTTTCAACCGATTCAAACCATCCCATCTCTTACACATTCAACAAAAATTCCCGGTTTTCCCGAAATTCCAGGAATTGCATAATACCATTTCTCAATTAAAAATGTTACTACTTCAACATTTCTCGACTGTTTTGAAAAACTAACATCAACCATTCATTCAGAACATTTAAGATTTTTTTTTAACATTTTTCCCAAAAATTCCCTTTTTTTTCCAAAACGTTTTTGAAATTCCCATTGAAGTGAATGGGATATTCCACAACTCCTAAAATGTTTCACCCGATTCAAACCTTTCCAACTTCAAACTGTTCAGGCTATTCGGGCATTGCGGGCTTTCCCTTGATAAATTCCAAAAATTCACAGATTTCCCAGAATTCCAGGTTTTCCGGGACATTTTACCCATTCAAAATGAATTGGCCATTTTTCAAACTTTCACCATTTCCACATTTTTCAACCGATTCAAACCATCCCATCTCCTACACATTCAACAAAAATTCCCGGTTTTCCCGAAATTCCAGGAATTGCGTAATACCAAGGTTTTTTTTAACATTTTCCCCAAAAATTCCCTTTTTTTTGTAGAAATTCCCAAAAATGTTTTGAAATTCCCATTGAAGTGAATGGGATATTCCACAACTCCCACATTTTTCACCCGATTCAAACCGTTCCAACTTCAAACTGTTCAGGCTATTTGGACATCGCGGGCTTTCCCTTGATAAATTCCAAAAATTCCCAGATTTCCCAGAATTCCAGGTTTTCCGGGACAGTTTCCCCATTCAAAATGAATTGGCCATTTTTCAAACTTTCACCATTTCCACATTTTTTAACCGATTCAAACCAATCCCAGCTACAACAAATTCAACTAAAATTCCCGGTTTTCATGAAATTCCAGGAATTCCGTTATACCATTTCTCAATTAAAAATGTTACTACTTCAACATTTCTCAACCATTTTGAAAAATTCTAACAAGAACCATTTATTCAGAACATTCAAGGTTTTTACCATTTTCAAAAAAAATTCCCTTTTTTCATAGAAATTCCCAAAAATGTTTTGAAATTCCCATTGAAATGAATAGTACATTTTTCAAAGTTCCACAACTCCCACATTTTTCATCTGATTCAACCTGTTCCAACTTCAAAATATTCAGCCTGTCCAGGAATGGTGTGCTCTACTTCAACAATTCTAAAAAAAAATCCCCGGATTTCCTCGAATTCCCAGTTTTTAGGGACATTTTCCCCATTCAAAATGAATTTGCCATTTTTCAAACTTCCACCATTTCCACATTTTTCAACAGATTCAAACCAATCCACCTTCAACAATTCCACTCATTTTTTGAAGTTAAAAAAAATTCCAGTAATTCCTAGTTTGCCAAACCCTATTTTCACCCTTTTTTCTGTCGACTACTCCTTCCACATTTTTCAATCCACTTCAACCGTTCCACTGTCAAAACATTCCTCTTAACCAAGCCAACAAACAAAGTTGTTTTTTGAACTGGAAAAATTTGTCCTTTCCCCGAAATTCCAGGAATTCCGTAATTCCATTTCTGAATACAAAATGTTACTACTTCAACATTTCTCAACCATGTTTTAAAATTCTAACACCAACCATTAATTCCGAACATTCAAGTTTGTTTTACCATTTTCAAAAAAAATTCCCTTTTTCCCAAAATTCCACTCCCAAATTTTTGAAATTCTCATTGAAGTGAATGGGACATTTTTCAAAGTTCCACAACTCCCACATTTTTCATCTGATTCAATCTGTTCCAACTTCAAAATATTCAGCCTGTCCAGGAATGGTGTGCTCTACTTCAACAATTCTAGAAAAAAATCGCCGGATTTCCTCGAATTCCCAGTTTTTAGGGACATTTTACCCATTCAAAATGAATTAGCCATTTTTCAAACTTCCACCATTTCCACATTTTTCAACAGATTCAAACCAATCCACTTTCAACATATTCTACTCATCGTGAACATTATTTTTTCAAGTAAAAATTTTTTTTCCAGGAATTCCCAGTTTTCCAAACCCTATTTTCACCCTTTTTTTCCTGTCGACTACTGCATTCACATTTTTCAACCCACTTCAACCGTTCCACCGTCAAATAATTCCTCTTAACCAGGAAAAAAAACAGAGTTGTTTTTTGAACTGGAAAAATTCCCGCTTTTCCCGAAATTCCAGGAATTCCGTAATGCCATTTCTGAATTAAAAATGTTACTACTTCAACATTTCTCGACTGTTTTGAAAAATTCTAACACCAACCATTCATTCAAATTCCCCCATTTTTTTTAAAATTCCCATTTATGGGAATGGGACATTTTTCAAAGTTCCACAACTCCCACATTTTTTAAATCTAATTCAAACTGTTTTTACTTCAAAATATTCAGCCTGTCCAGGAATGGTGTGCTCTACTTCAAAAATTCTAGAAAAAAATCCCTGGATATCCTAGAATTCCCAGTTTTTAGGGAAATGTTCCCCATTCATAATGAATTAGCCATTTTTCAAACTTCCACCATTTCCACATTTTTCAACAGGTTCAAACCAATCCACCTTCAACATATTCCACTCATCCTGGACATTATTTTTTTCATGTAAAAAAAAATTCCAGGAATTCCTAGTTTTCCAAACCCTATTTTCACCCTTTTTTCTGTCGAGTACTCCTTCCACATTTTTCAACCCACTTCAACTGTTCAACTGTCAAGAAATTCCTCTTAATCAGGACAAAAAACAAGTTGTTCTTTTAACTGGAAAAATTCCCGGTTTTCCCGAAATTCCAGGAATTCCGTAATACCATTTCTCAATTAAAAATGTTACTACTTCAACATTTCTCGACCGTTTTTGAAAAATTGTAACACCAACCATTCAATCAGAACATTCAAGTTTTTTACCATTTTCCAAAGAAATTCCCTTTTTTCGTAGAAATTCCCAAAAATGTTTTGAAATTCCCATTGAAGTGAATGGGACATTCCACAACTCCCACAATTTTCACCCGATTCAAACCTTTCCAACTTCAAACTGTTCAGGCTATTTGGGAATCGCGGGCTTTCCCTTGACACATTCCACAAATTCCCAGATTTCCCAGAATTCCAGGTTTTCCGGGACATTTTCCCCATTAAAAATGAATTGGCCATTTTTCAAACTTTCACCATTTCCGCATTTTTCAAACGATTCAAACTGTCACATCTTCAACAAATTCAACAAAAATTCCCGGTTTTCCCGAAATTCCAGGAATTCCGTAAAATACCATTTCTCAATTAAAAATGTTACTACTTCAACATCTATAGACCGTTTTGAAAAATTCTAACACCAACCATTCATTCAGAACATTCAAGTTGTTTACCATTTTCCAAAAAAAATTCCCCAAAATTCCAACAACCATTTTGATTCTTTCAGAACATTCAAATGTTTTACCTTTTTTTTTTTTTTTAATTCCCGCTTTTACTGGAATTCCAAAATTTCCAGGAAGTTCCCATTGAAATGGATGGGACATTATTCAAAGTTGCACAATTCCCACATTTTTCAAGCTATTCAAGCCATTCCAACGTCAACACATTCCACTCATCCTGGACATTCTCTTTTTTTAAATAAAAAAAATTCCAGGAATTCCCAGTTTTCCTAACCTTTTTTTCACCCTTTTTTCTGTTGACTACCCCTTTCCACATTTTTCAACCCACTTCAACCGTTCCACCGTCAAAACATTCCTCTTAATGGAACTGGAAAAATTCCCACTTTTCCCGAAATTCCAGGAATTCCGTCATGCCATTTCTGAATTAAAAATGTTACTACTTCAACATTTCTCGACCGTTTTGAAAAATACCAACAACAACCATTTTGACTCTTTCAGAACATTCAAATGTTTTACCTATTTTTTTTTTTTTATTCCCGCTTTTACTGGAATTCCAAAATTTCCAGGAAGTTCCCATTGAAATGGATGGGACATTATTCAAAGTTGCACAATTCCCACATTTTTCAAGCTATTCAAGCCATTCCAACGTCAACACATTCCACTCATCCTGGACATTCTCTTTTTCAAATAAAAAAAATTCCAGGAATTCCCAGTTTTCCTAACCCTATTTTCACCCTTTTTTCTGTTGACTACCCCTTTCCACATTTTTCAACCCACTTCAACCGTTCCACCGTCAAAACATTCCTCTTAACGGAACTGGAAAAATTCCCAGTTTTCCCGAAATTCCAGGAATTCCGTAATGCCATTTCTGAATAAAGATGTTACTACTTCAACATTTCTCGACCGTTTTGAAAAATACCAACAACAACCATTTTGACTCTTTCAGAACATTCAAATGATTTACCAATTTTTTTTTAATTCCCGCTTTTACTGGAATTCCAAAATTTCCAGGAAGTTCCCATTGAAATGGATGGGACATTATTCAAAGTTACACAATTCCCACATTTTTCAAGCTATTCAAACCATTCCAACGTCAACACATTCCACTCATCCTGGACATTCTCTTTTTTAAATAAAAAAAATTCCAGGAATTCCCAGTTTTCCTAACCCTATTTTTACCCTTTTTTCTGTTGACTACTCCTTCCACATTTTTCAACCCACTTCAACCGTTCCACCGTCAAAACATTCATCTTAAGGGAACTGGAAAAATTCACAGTTTTCCCGAAATTCCAGGAATTCCGTCATGCCATTTCTGAATTAAAAATGTTACTACTTCAACATTTCTCGACCGTTTTGAAAAATCCCAACAACAACCATTTTGACTCTTTCAGAACATTCAAATGTTTTACCTTTTTTTTTTTTTTTTAATTCCCGCTTTTACTGGAATTCCAAAATTTCCAGGAAGTTCCCATTGAAATGGATGGGACATTATTCAAAGTTGCACAATTCCCACATTTTTCAAGCTATTCAAACCATTCCAACGTCAACACATTCCACTCATCCTGGACATTCTCCTTTTCAAATAAAAAAAATTCCAGGAATTCCCAGTTTTCCTAACCCTATTTTCACCCTTTTTTCTGTTGACTACCCCTTTCCACATTTTTCAACCCACTTCAACCGTTCCACCGTCAAAACATTCCTCTTAACGGAACTGGAAAAATTCCCAGTTTTCCCGAAATTCCAGGAATTCCTTAATGCCATTTCTGAATTAAAAATGTTACTACTTCAACATTTCTCGACCGTTTTGAAAAATACCAACAACAACCATTTTGACTCTTTCAGAACATCCAAATGTTTTACCTTTTTTTTTTTTTTTAATTCCCGCTTCTACTGGAATTCCAACATTTCCAGGAAGTTCCCCTTGAAATGGATGGGACATAAATCAAAGTTGCACAATTCCCACATTTTTCAAGCTATTCAAACCATTCCAACGTCAACACATTCCACTCATCCTGGACATTCTCTTTTTCAAATAAAAAAAATTCCAGGAATTCCCAGTTTTCCTAACCCTATTTTCACCCTTTTTTCTGTTGCCTACCCCTTTCCACATTTTTCAACCCACTTCAACCGTCAAAACATTCCTCTTAACGGAACTGGAAAAATTCCCAGTTTTCCCGAAATTCCAGAAATTCCGTAATGCCATTTCTGAATTAAAAATGTTACTACTTCAACAATTCTCGACCGTTTTGAAAAATACCAACAACAACCATTTTGACTCTTTCAGAACATTCAAATGTTTTACCTTTTTTTTTTTTTATTCCCGCTTTTACTGGAATTCCAAAATTTCCAGGAAGTTCCCATTGAAATGGATGGGACATTATTCAAAGTTGCACAATTCCCACATTTTTCAAGCTATTCAAACCATTCCAACGTCAACACATTCCACTCATCCTGGACATTCTCTTTTTTTAATAAAAAAATTCCAGGAATTCCCAGTTTTTCTAACCCTATTTTCACCCTTTTTTCTGTTGACTACCCCTTTTCACATTTTTCAACCCACTTCAACCGTTCCACCGTCAAAACATTCCTCTTAACTGAACTGGAAAAATTCCCAGTTTTCCCGAAATTCCAGGAATTCCGTAATGCCATTTCTGAATTAAAAATGTTACTACTTCAACATTTCTCGACCGTTTCAAAAAATACCAACAACAACCATTTTGACTCTTTCAGAACATTCAAATGTTTTACCTATGTTTTTTTTTTTTATTCCCGCTTTTACTGGGATTCCAAAATTTCCAGGAAGTTCCCATTGAAATGAATGGGACATGTTTCCAAGTTACACAATTCCCACATTTTTCAAGCTATTCAAACCATTCCAACGTCAACACATTCCACTCATCCTGGACATTCTCTTTTTCAAGTAAAACAAATTCCAGGAATTCCCAGTTTTCCTAACCCTATTTTCACCCTTTTTTCTGTTGACTACCCCTCTCCACATTTTTCAACCCACTTCAACCGTTCCACCGTCAAAAAATTCCTCTTAACTGAACTGGAAAAATTCCCAGTTTTCCCGAAATTCCAGGAATTCCGTAATGCCATTTCTGAATTAAAAATGTTACTACTTCAACATTTCTCGACCTGTTTTGAAAAATACCAACAACAACCATTTTGACTCTTTCAGAACATTCAAATGTTTTACCTTTTTATTTTTTTTTATTTCCCGTTTTTACTGGAATTCCAAAATTTCCAGGACGTTTCCATTGAAATGGATGGGACATTATTCAAAGTTGCACAATTCCCACATTTTTCAAGCTATTCAAACCATTCCAACGTCCACACATTCCACTCATCCTGGACATTCTCTTTTTCAAATAAAAAAAATTCCAGGAATTCCCAGTTTTCCTAACCCTATTTTCACCCTTTTTTCTGTTGACTACCCCTTTCCACATTTTTGAACCCACTTCAACCGTTCCACCGTCAAAACATTCCTCTTAACTGAACTGGAAAAATTCCCAGTTTTCCCGAAATTCCAGGAATTCCGTCATGCCATTTCTGAATTAAAAATGTTACTACTTCAACATTTCTCGACCGTTTTGAAAAATCCCAACAACAACCATTTTGACTCTTTCAGAACATTCAAATGTTTTACCTTTTTTTTTTTTTTTTAATTCCCGCTTTTACTGGAATTCCAAAATTTCCAGGAAGTTCCCATTGAAATGAATGGGACATGTTTCCAAGTTACACAATTCCCACATTTTTTAAGCTATTCAAACCATTCCAACGTCAACACATTCCACTCATTCTGGACATTCTCCTTTTCAAATAAAAAAAATTCCAGGAATTCCCAGTTTTCCTAACCCTATTTTCACCCTTTTTTCTGTTGACTACCCCTTTCCACATTTTTCAACCCACTTCAACCGTTCCACCGTCAAAACATTCCTCTTAACGGAACTGGAAAAATTCCCAGTTTTCCCGAAATTCCAGGAATTCCGTAATGCCATTTCTGAATTAAAAATTTTACTACTTCAACATTTCTCGACCGTTTTGAAAAATACCAACAACAACCATTTTGACTCTTTCAGAACATTCAAATGTTTTACCTTTTTTTTTTTTTTTAATTCCCGCTTTTACTGGAATTCCAAAATTTCCAGGAAGTTCCCATTGAAATTAATGGGACATGTTTTCAAGTTACACAATTCCCACATTTTTCAAGCTATTCAAACCATTCCAACGTCCACACATTCCACTCATCCTGGACATTCTCTTTTTCAAATAAAAAAAATTCCAGGAATTCCCAGTTTTCCTAACCCTATTTTCACCCTTTTTTCTGTTGACTACCCCTTTCCACATTTTTGAACCCACTTCAACCGTTCCACCGTCAAAACATTCCTCTTAACTGAACTGGAAAAATTCCCAGTTTTCCCGAAATTCCAGGAATTCCGTCATGCCATTTCTGAATTAAAAATGTTACTACTTCAACATTTCTCGACCGTTTTGAAAAATCCCAACAACAACCATTTTGACTCTTTCAGAACATTCAAATGTTTTACCTTTTTTTTTTTTTTTTAATTCCCGCTTTTACTGGAATTCCAAAATTTCCAGGAAGTTCCCATTGAAATGAATGGGACATGTTTCCAAGTTACACAATTCCCACATTTTTTAAGCTATTCAAACCATTCCAACGTCAACACATTCCACTCATTCTGGACATTCTCCTTTTCAAATAAAAAAAATTCCAGGAATTCCCAGTTTTCCTAACCCTATTTTCACCCTTTTTTCTGTTGACTACCCCTTTCCACATTTTTCAACCCACTTCAACCGTTCCACCGTCAAAACATTCCTCTTAACGGAACTGGAAAAATTCCCAGTTTTCCCGAAATTCCAGGAATTCCGTAATGCCATTTCTGAATTAAAAATGTTACTACTTCAACATTTCTCGACCGTTTTGAAAAATACCAACAACAACCATTTTGACTCTTTCAGAACATCCAAATGTTTTACCTATTTTTTTTTTTTATTCCCGCTTTTACTGGAATTCCAAAATTTCCAGGAAGTTCCCATTGAAATGAATGGGACATGTTTCCAAGTTACACAATTCCCACATTTTTCAAGCTTTTCAAACCATTCCAACGTCAACACATTCCACTCATCCTGGACATTCAAACTAACACTTTTTCCCAAGTTCCAAACTAAATTCCGTTTTTTCTGGAAATTCAAACCCAACATTGAAACTGTTCATTCATACTACATTCTGTCAGCATTTCACTTCAATATCAGCATTGGAGCATTCACACATCTAGTTGTATAATCAGTTGATAAGATCTCGATTGAAAAAATTGCTGAGTAAACCCAAAATGACGTGAGATTATTAGGCTGGAACCAATTAGATTTACAGATCTCTCACGGACCTTCAATGGCCGTCCTCCCTTTTGATCCGCATCTCAAATCATTTCATTTGGCCCAAATCTCCCGTTCCATTACCCAGCATTCCCTGCGGGGACAGGAGCGGTCCCTCAACACTTGAACTTCGACCCCCGCCCACACCCCCCCAACCCCATCCACACCCAGAAAGGTTTCATAATTGGAACGGTCTCGCCTTATGGAATTCCATTTGGTTCTCACCATGTGCAGCCTTTGAATCTGGCGAGCATCACAGGAAGTGATATGAATGTTTTATTAGCGGGCGCCGTTAAAAATAATGCTAAATTACAAAGCACATCAAAGAAAGTCAGGTGTTGCTTTGACACGGTGCAAGATCAAAGAAAATCCGATATCAGCTGTGAAATTCCATAAATATTTCAAACAACATTCTAGCTCAGGGGTGTCCAAACTTTTTTCTTCTGAGGGCCCATTTTTATACTTTTCATTTTCAAAACCAGTACTACACTGCAAAAAGTCAGTGTTCAAAAACAAGAAAAAAAGAAAAAATACAAAAATGAGGGGTATTTTATTTGAACTAAGCAAAATTATCTGCCAATAGAACAAACAACATTTGGCTTGTCAAGACTTTCCAAAACGAGTCAAATTAAAGCTGCAAGCAGCGTTGGTCGGGCCCGCATATTCGGCAGGTGCTATCTGCTGAAGGATGTCAATCTATGAAATGTAGGTCTAAGTGAGACCTACATAGAGGTTTTTGTTTCATGTCTCTAAGACGTTCCTGCCGGAAGTTACAAGCAGTTTTGTCTGTGTTTTCCTCTGAGGAGCAGTTTTGTCTCTGTTTTATTCAAAAATTGCGCTAGAACTGATTTTTGCCCGAAGAAATTAATCAATGAAAAGTAGGTCTAAGTGAGACCTGCATAGAGGTTTTTGTTTCATGTCTCTACGACATTCGTACTGGGAGTTAGAGGCAGTTTTCTTCTTAGGGGGCGCTAGAGCGCAATTTTGAGTTTTGGGGTTTGGTTTTCTGACTAAAGAGTTTTGTTCGCTTTTTTTTATGTGTGTGTCAAATTTGGTGAGTTTTGAAGCATGTTAAGGGGTGCAAAGTAGTGCGCAAAGCTGCGGAAAAATAATAATAATAATTAAAGCTGCAAGCAGCTTTGGTCGGGCCCGCATATTTGGCAGGTGCTAGTTGCTGAAGGATGTTTTTGTTTCATGTCTCTAAGACGTTCCTACCGGAAGTTACAAGCAGTTTTGTCTGTGTTTTCCTCCGAGGAGCAGTTTTGTCTGTGTTTTATTCCTAGGGGGCGCTAGAGCGCAATTTTGAGTTTTGGGGTTCGTTTTTTTTAATTATATCGCAATTTCCACCAGTCCTGATGTGTGTGAAAAGTTTGGTGAGTTTTGAAGTATTTTAAGGGGGTCAAATTACAGCTCAAAGAGGCAAAAATTAGTGTTTTTAGTCATTTTTTGTCTTGAAGAGGAAATTGCCAACTTCCTGTTGATTTTTGCCCGAAGAAATTAATGAATGAAAAGTAGGTCTAAGTGAGACCTACATAAAGGTTTTTGCTTCATGTCTCTACGACATTCGTATTGGGAGTTAGAGGCAGTTTTCTTCTTAGGGGGCGCTAGAGCGCAATTTTGAGTTTTGGGGTTCGGTTTTTTTTTTATTAGATCGCAATTTCCACCAGTCCTGATGTGTGTGAAAAGTTTGGTGAGTTTTGAAGTATTTTAAGGGGGTCAAATTACAGCTCAAAGAGGCAAAAATTAGTGTTTTTAGTCATTTTTTGTCCTGTATGGGAAATTGCCAACTTCCTGTTGATTTTTGCCCGAAGAAATTAATTAATGAAAAGTAGGTCTAAGTGAGACCTACATAGAGGTTTTTGTTTCATGTCTCTACGACATTCGTACTGGGAGTTAGAGGCAGTTTTCTTCTTTGGGGGCGCTAGAGCGCAATTTTGAGTTTTGGGGTTCGGTTTTTTATTAGATCGCAATTTCCGCCAGTCCTGATGTGTGTAAAAAGTTTGGTGAGTTTTGAAGTATTTTAAGGGGGTCAAATTACAGCTCAAAGACGCAAAATTGAGTGTTTTTATGAAACTTTTGTTTTGAAGGGGTGATTGCCAACTTCCTGTGGATTTTTGCTTTTGCTTTTATGTTGATTTTATTAAATCCACATAAAAAACACAAGATACACTTACAATTAGTGCACCAACCCAAAAAACCTCCCTCCCCCCCATTTCTTTCTGTTATCAATATTCTGGTTCCTACATTATATATCATTATATATCAATACAGTCTGCAAGGGATACAGTCCGTAAGCACACATGATTGTGCGTGCTGCTGCTCCACTAATAGTACTAACCTTTAACACTTCATTTTACTCATTTTCATTCATTACTAGTTTCTATGTAACTGTTTTTATATTGTTGTACTTACTTTTTTATTCAAGAAAATGTTTTTAATTTATTTATCTTCTTTTACTAATTTTTTAAAAAAGTACCTTATCTTCACCATACCTGGTTGTCCAAATTAGGCATAATAATGTGTTAATTCCACGACTGCATATATCGGTTGATATCGGTATCGGTAATTAAAGATTTGGACAATATCGGATATCGGCAAAAAGCCATTATCGGACATCCCTAGCTGTAATATCTTACTGAGATCATTTAGGACCAAAAACACTTAAAACAAGTAAAACACTCTAACATCAAATCTGCTTAGTGAGAAGCATTATCTTATCAGACAGAAAATAAGCAAATATCAGCCTTATTTGAGATGTTTCATCTTACTTAGATTTCACTTTTTGCAGTGCATATATATATATATTTTTTTTTTATAAAGTACTGGTTTTGATGGCTAGAACGCAAGTGTGGTCCCGGGGACCCGGAATGTTAAAAATAAGATCATAAATGTATTTATTTGTCTTTTTTCCCATTCAACGCTTACATTTCTAGATTAACTTCAGGTTTATCTGTCAATATTATTATTTTTTTAAATGTTTTATGCCCTTTTTAAACAAAAAAAAAACGTTTTTTCTTTGGCAATATTTTCCCTACAAAATATTTCAATGTGGAATATTTAATGTCAAGTAATTGGAGCCCTAAATAAGTCAATATTTCATAACATCATTGATTTTAATTCATTATTATGTTTCGAGCAAATGACCGTATCCTTTCCATCCTTACCCCTTCCATCCCGTGTTGAACAATTTCCCTTGCGGATCCATAACGTTTGTCTAAGTCTAAGTCCAAGAGGTAATCACCTCACAGGTGTGCTTGAAGCTCATGCAGAGAATGCCAAGAGTGTGCAAAGCAGTAATCAGAGCAAAGGGTGGCTATTTTTCAAGAAACTAGAATATAATAAAACATCTTTCCATTTATTTCATCTTTTTTCGTTAAGTACATAACTCCACATGTGTTCATTCGTAGTTTGGATGTGACAATCTACAATATAAATAGTCATTTATGTGCAATGTTTGCTGTGTGTATTAACATTAAACCTATTTTATTTATGTGAAATACACAATGGATGTTATACTTTTTCTAAGTAAAGGAAGGCGTATAAAATAATACAACTGAGGAAGACAAATATTTCAAAGGAGGAACATGCATAAATCAACAAAATGTATCTTCTGTTTGTTAATGCTGTTAACTATCTGTGTAGCTGCACACGCCGGAAACCAGTAAGTACACAAACGTGTACTTCACGTTTAGTGACATGCTAATTCTTATTTTTACACTTTTTTTTCCAAATTTCATTGTATGTTATACTTTTTTTGACACCACCAGATGGCAGTATAAGTGTCCACATAAGTGGCCATAAGACCCCAATTCAGTAGTGTACACAATTTTGGAAATAAGAGCTAAAAGGTGCTGTCCACGCATGTGGCCACTAAGCATTTAGAGGTTTTAAACCCATTTTATTTATGTAAAATACACAATGGATGTTATACTTTTATAACGTTTATAATTTCAGTCTTATAAATCTAAGTAAAGGAAGACGTATAAAATAATACAAACTGAGGAAGACAAATATTTCAAGGGAGGAACATGCATAAATCAACAAAACGTATCTTCTGTTTGTTAATGCTGTTAACTATCTGTCGAGCTGCACACGCTGGAAACTAGTAACAAGGTGAAGTGAATTATATTTATATAGCGCTTTTCTCTAGTGACTCAAAAGCGCTTTTACATAGTGAAACCCAATATCTAAGTTACATTAACCTCTTAAGGCCCAAGCTGTTTGTTTACATGCGTTTTTTATTTGTCTTTGCTGTTTGGGCTTATTGGACCTTAATTAGAATAAAAACTAAGAATCATCTTTTTATATGATGTACTTAGTCCATAAGTACACAAACGTGTACTTCATGTTTAGTGACAATTCTTATTTTTACACTTTTTTTTTTCCAAATTCCATTGTATGTTATACTTTTTTTGACACCACCAGATGGCAGTATAAGTGTCCACATAAGTGGCCATAAGACCCCAATTCAGTAGTGCACACAATTTTGGAAATAAGAGCTAAAAGGTGCTGTCCACGCATGTGGCCACTAAGCCTTTAGAGGTTTTAAACCCATTTTATTTATGTAAAATACACAATGCATGTTATACTTTTATATAACGTTTATAATTTCAGTCTTACAAATCTAAGTAAAGGAAGACGTATAAAATAATACAACTGAGGAAGACAAATATTTCAAAGGAGGAACATGCATAAATCAACAAAACGTATCTTCTGTTTGTTAATACTGTTAACTATCTGTGTAGCTGCACACGCTGGAAACCAGTAACAAGGTGAAGTGAATTATATTTATATAGCGCTTTTCTCTAGTGACTCAAAAGCGCTTTTACATAGTGAAACCCAATATCTAAGTTACATTAACCTCTTAAGGCCCAAGCTGTTTGTTTACATGCGTTTTTTATTTGTCTTTGCTATTTGGGCTTATTGGACCTTAATTAGAATAAAAACTAAGAATCATCTTTTGATATGATGTACTTAGTCCATAAGTACACAAACGTGTACTTCATGTTTAGTGACAATTCTTATTTTTACACTTTTTTTTCCCAAATTCCATTGTATGTTATACTCTTCTGACACCACCAGATGGCAGTATAAGTGTCCACATAAGTGGCCATAAGACCCCAATTCAGTAGTGTACACAATTTTGGAAATAAGAGCTAAAAGGTGCTGTCCACGCATGTGGCCACTAAGCCTTTAGAGGTTTTAAACCCATTTTATTTATGTAAAATACACAATGGATGTTATACTTTTATATAACGTTTATAATTTCAGTCTTACAAATCTAAGTAAAGGAAGACGTATAAAATAATACAACTGAGGAAGACAAATATTTCAAAGGAGGAACATGCATAAATCAACAAAACGTATCTTCTGTTTGTTAATGCTGTTAACTATCTGTCGAGCTGCACACGCTGGAAACCAGTAACAAGGTGAAGTGAATTATATTTATATAGCGCTTTTCTCTAGTGACTCAAAAGCGCTTTTACATAGTGAAACCCAATATCTAAGTTACATTAACCCCTTAAGGCCCAAGCTGTTTGTTTACATGTGTTTTTTATTTGTCTTTGCTATTTGGGCTTATTGGACCCTAATTAGAATAAAAACTAAGAATTATCTTTTTATATGATGTACTTAGTCCATAAGTACACAAATGTGTACTTCATGTTTAGTGACAATTCTTATTTTTACACTTTTTTTTCCAAATTCCATTGTATGTTATACTTTTTTTGACACCACCAGATGGCAGTATAAGTGTCCACATAAGTGGCCATAAGACCCCAATTCAGTAGTGTATACAATTTTGGAAATAAGAGCTTTAAGGTGATGTCCACGCATGTGGCCACTAAGCCTTTAGAGGTTTTAAACCCATTTTATTTATGTAAAATACACAATGCATGTTATACTTTTATATAACGTTTATAATTTCAGTCTTACAAATCTAAGTAAAGGAAGACGTATAAAATAATACAACTGAGGAAGACAAATATTTCAAAGGAGGAACATGCATAAATCAACAAAACGTATCTTCTGTTTGTTAATGCTGTTAACTATCTGTCGAGCTGCACACGCTGGAAACCAGTAACAAGGTGAAGTGAATTGTATTTATATAGCGCTTTTCTCTAGTGACTCAAAGCGCTTTTACATAGTGAAACCCAATATCTAAGTTACATTAACCTCTTAAGGCCCAAGCTGTTTGTTTACATGCGTTTTTTATTTGTCTTTGCTATCTGGGCTTATTGGACCTTAATTAGAATAAAAACTAAGAATCATCTTTTTATATGACGTACTTAGTCCATAAGTACACAAACGTGTACTTCATGTTTAGTGACAATTCTTATTTTTACACTTTTTTTTTCCAAATTCCATTGTATGTTATACTCTTCTGACACCACCAGACGGCAGTATAAGTGTCCACATAAGTGGCCATAAGACCCCAATTCAGTAGTGTACACAATTTTGGAAATAAGAGCTAAAAGGTGCTGTCCACGCATGTGGCCACTAAGCCTTTAGAGGTTTTAAGCCCATTTTATTTATGTAAAATACACAATGGATGTTATACTTTTACATAACGTTTATAATTTCAGTCTTACAAATCTAAGTAAAGGAAGACGTATAAAATAATACAACTGAGGAAGACAAATATTTCAAAGGAGGAACATCCATAAATCAACAAAACGTATCTTCTGTTTTTTAATGCTGTTAACTATCTGTCGAGTTGCACACGTTGGAAACCAGTAACAAGGTGAAGTGAATTGTATTTATATAGCGCTTTTCTCTAGTGACTCAAAGCGCTTTTACATAGTGAAACCCAATATCTAAGTTACATTAACCTCTTAAGGCCCAAGCTGTTTGTTTACATGCGTTTTTTATTTGTCTTTGCTATTTGGGCTTATTGGACCTTAATTAGAATAAAAACTAAGAATCATCTTTTTATATGATTTACTTAGTCCATAAGTACACAAACGTGTACTTCATGTTTAGTGACAATTCTTATTTTTACACTTTTTTTCCCAAATTCCATTGTATGTTATACTTTTTTTGACACCACCAGATGGCAGTATAAGTGTCCACATAAGTGGCCTTAAGACCCCAATTCAGTAGTGTACACAATTTTGGAAATAAGAGCTAAAAGGTGCTGTCCACGCATGTGGCCACTAAGCCTTTAGAGGTTTTAAACCCATTTTATTTATGTAAAATACACAATGGATGTTATACTTTTAAAACGTTTATAATTTCAGTCTTACAAATCTAAGTAAAGGAAGACGTATAAAATAATACAACTGAGGAAGACAAATATTTCAAAGGACGAACATGCATAAATCAACAAAACGCATCTTCTGTTTGTTAATGCTGTTAACTATCTGTCGAGCTGCACACGCTGGAAACCCGTAACAAGGTGAAGTGAATTATATTTATATAGCGCTTTTCTCTAGTGACTCAAAAGCGCTTTTACATAGTGAAACCCAATATCTAAGTTACATTAACCTCTTAAGGCCCAAGCTGTTTGTTTACATGCGTTTTTTATTTGTCTTTGCTATTTGGGCTTATTGGACCCTAATTAGAATAAAAACTAAGAATCATCTTTTGATATGATGTACTTAGTCCATAAGTACACAAACGTGTACTTCATGTTTAGTGACAATTCTTATTTTTACACTTTTTTTTTCCAAATTCCATTGTATGTTATACTTTTTTTGACACCACCAGATGGCAGTATAAGTGTCCACATAAGTGGCCATAAGACCCCAATTCAGTAGTGTACACAATTTTGGAAATAAGAGCTAAAAGGTGCCTTTAGAAGTTTTAAACCCATTTTATTTATGTAAAATACACAATGGATGTTATACTTTTATAACATTTATAATTTCAGTCTTACAAATCTAAGTAAAGGAAGACGTATAAAATAATACAACTGAGGAAGACAAAATGTATCTTCTGTTTGTTAATGCTGTTAACTATCTGTGTAGCTGCACACGCTGGAAACCAGTAACGCGGGTTGACAGTGCAGAGTGAAAGCTGATGCTTTGTAAATAAGTGTCAGGTTCAAACACTGATGACATTTATTAAACAGACCAGAAGCAAGGAATCATGCAGAGACAGAGTTCAATTTAGCTCAATGGAGGAGAGACGTTTTGGGCTCTAGTTACAGAACCAACCTACGCTCTAAAGTCCAGCCCACGTGCTCCTCTATTTATTTGGGAGGTCCCTGGTTACATCACTGAGGCCGCCTCTAAAAAGCAGTGGCCACACATTTCATGCAAAGCAGCTTCCAGTACGCACAATACGTGACGGGATGTGCCGGGGGGCCTTGTGATTGCCTTGTCTCTGTTAGTGGGCTAAGACAAACAGAATGTCCGCGGCGAGGCCACCCCTCATATGCCGCGGCTGATAACAAGTTTTGTCCTTGCGCAGATAGAAAAGTACAACTTGAGCACAATAGCTAACGGCCTTTAAGCATAAGAGTTGTGCGATAACTTACGCATAATTATTCTAACAATAAGTAAGCAGTAGGGGTGTAACGGTACACAAAAATTTCGGTTCGGTACGTACCTCGGTTCAGAGGTCATTCAAAACTAGGCTGCTGCATTACTAATGATTCATGTAACTATAGCTGAAAACAGTACAATAGGAGAGACTATTCATCCATGAACACCATGGAGTTCATGCAGGCTTAATGATGCATTTACATTATTATATCAACTATCAGAGACAGAAACTCTTCATTTAACATAATGTCCTTTTTTGCTGCTTCAACACAGCTCAGTCAACACAGAAAAAGGTCAAGTGAAATAACAGACAGACAGGGCTTTGCTGTCCGTAACACACACACAAACACGCACACACACACACACACACACACCGCAAAATGAGCTAATGTTACGCTAAAAGCGAATTAGCCTTCACGTCAAGCCAGGACTGCGAGCGAGCTGAGCTGCCGTTTAGGTTTCTAGAAGGTCAACGGGCTCATAGTGATGTTACTAAAAAAAAGAACTGCTCACCCCCAAATCCTCCACACGACACCTCCGCTCCAAATAGGCTAACCTCCTCCAACCTCCAAGGACAAAGCTACGGACTATGGGAGATCGGGCTTTCTGCTCCGCTGCTCCAAGTCTGTGGAATGCTCTCCCTGACCACCTGAGGGCACCACAGACTGTAGATGCTTTTAAAAAAGGCTTAAAAACACATCTTTTTAAAAAATATTTTGTATAGATTTTTATAGCTATGCATGCTGGTTCTAGCTATTGGGCTGTTTCTAGTTTTATATTTTATTTATTTTTATTATCTTTTATTATTATTATTATTATTACTATTTTCTTTTTCTTTCTTTTTTTTAACACTGTGGCACTTTGAGGTTGTTTGCTCAACATAAAGTGCTTTTTACAAATAAAATCTATTATTATTATTATTATTATTATTATTACTAGTAGTTGACTGGGAGGTGTTTATTATCATTTGGGGAGATTCCGCTGCCTGATGATTACCTGCTAAACGCTAAGCACTGACTACATGCGCTCTGAATATGCACTGCTGATTGGCTGTTACCGCTCTGTTTGTAACCAATCAGATGGTTGTGTGGGTGGGACAATGCTGGGTGCTGTGTAGAGGACTGACAGAGACAGAGGCAGAAGGAAGCGGAGGCGGCTACTTAATATGTTCGTGTGGAAACTCGTTCGGTACACCTCCGAACCCAACCGAAACCTCCGTACCGAAACGGTTCAATACAAATACATGTACCGTTACACCCCTACTTACACATAATTATTCTAACAATAAGTAAACAGTCTCAAAGGAACAACACCTTTCTAAAGAAACATCCACCTTTGGATGTCCGGGCCCCTCAGACTTCGGGCTCTTGAAACTGTGGCCCTCTAGGGATGAAGTCAGTTGAATAATTATGATTGGTAGGAAAAGTGACAGATGCCCAAGATCACCTTCATCCCGCCCTACCAGCAACACCCTCGGATGTGAGCCAACTTGACGAGATGAATGCTTCCTGGCATCAGAACCGGGGCGTCAATCCCTCGCAAAAACACCTGCCGATCCCTTCCAGCCCACGTCTGGAACCGGATATAACGAGTCCTCACACGTGACTGACACAAGCTCATTCAGACCCAAGACTTTGAAGCGTAATCCCGCACGAGCGGCATCAAACCGCCGTGAAAAGGAATGACTAATGACAGCAGAAGACGGCGAGGCTTAGCGGCGGAGGAAGTCGAGGTCCTGGAGGACCCGTGGGACCGGCTGAGACCGCGGGGGTGGGGGGTGGGTTGAAGGGGGGGTTTAGTACCAAGCCAGGAGCTCAAGATGTTCCGGCGGAGTTATTGCGAGCCTCTTCTTGATCCATAACAACCCCCCCTTATTTTTCCCCCCCAATGCTTCCCAGAGCTGCCTTTAAGCCTCCTTTCTTCTCCGCCGCCTTCTAGAAGCTCGCCGTGCATGACGGCCACGAGAGCAGAAGAAAGAAAGGGGGATGGATCTCTTCTCATCGGAGCGTCCATTTAAAGAGTTGCTCCAAAAACATGATATGAAATACTGCTCCTGTGAGATTTTACAAGATGTTTCAGGTCCAAGGATGGGGCGAATATTTCCACGCAAACAAAGCAGAGTCGCCATGGAGACAAGACGTGGACTAGGCGTCGTCGGGAGAGGATGAAGTCCGCCTGAAATATTATATTCAACCCCAAAAAGCAGGGAAGTTGTCACCTAAATAAAAAGAGAATACAATGATTTGCGAATCCTTTTCAACTTATATTCAATTGAATAGACTGCAAAGATATTTCATGTTCACACTGAGAAACTTTGCAAATAATCATGAACTTAGAATTTAATGGTAGTTAAAGTCCTACTGAAAGCCACTACTAGCGACCACGCAGTCTGATAGTTTATACATCAATGATGAAATCTTAACATTGCAACACATGCCAATACGGCCGGGTTAACTTATAAAGTGCCATTTTAAAATTTCCCGGGAAATATCCGGCTGAAACGTCGCGGTATGATGACGTATGCGCGTGACGAAGTCAGAGTAACGGAAGTTATGGTACCCCGTAGAATCCTATACAAAAAGCTATGTTTTCATTTCATAATTCCACAGTATTCTGGACATCTTTTGCAATTTGTTTAATGAACAATGAAGGCTGCAAAGAAGACAGTTGTTGGTGGGATCGGTGTATTAGCAGCGGACTACAGCAACACAACCAGGAGGACTTTGTTGGAGCGCTAGCCGCGCTAGCCGCCGACTTCACCTTGACTTCCTACGTCTCCGGGCCGCCAAACGCATCGGGTGAAGTCCTTCGTCCTTCTGCCGATCGCTGGAACGCAGGTGAGCACGGGTGTTGATGAGCAAATGAGGGCTGGCTGGCGTAGGTGGAGAGCTAATGTTTTTAGCATAGCTCTGTGCAGTCCGGTTGCTAAGTTAGCTTCAATGGCGTCGTTAGCACAGCATTGTTAACCTTCGCCAGCCTGGAAAGCATTAACCGTGTATTTACATGTCCACGGTTTAATAGTTTTGTTTATTTTCCATCTATCCTTCCAGTCAGGGGTTTATTTCTTTTGTTTCTATATGCAGTTAAAGCACGATGCTATCACGTTAGCTCGTAGCTAAAGCATTTCGCCGATGTATTGTCGTGGAGATAAAAGGCACTGAATGTCCATTTCGTGTTCTCGACTCTCATTTTCAAGAGGATATAGTATCCCAGGTGGTTTCAAATACAAATCCGTGATCCACAATAGAAAAAGGAGAGAGTGTGGAATCCAATGAGCCAGCTTCTACCTAAGTTACGGTCAGAGCGAAAAAAGATACGCCCTGCACTGCCTCTCAAGTCCTTCACTGTAACGTTCCTCATCCACGAATCTTTCATCCTCGCTCAAATTAATGGGGTAATCGTCACTTTCTCGGTCCGAATCTCTCTCGCTCCATTGTAAACAACGGGGAATTGTGAGGAATACTAGCTCCTGTGACGTCACGCTACTTCCGCTACAGGCAAGGCTTTTTTTTATCAGCGAGCAAAAGTTGTGAACTTTATCGTCGATTTTCTCTACTAAATCCTTTCAGCAAAAATATGGCAATATCGCGAAATGATCAAGTATGACACATAGAATGGATCTGCTATTCCCGTTTAAATAAAAAAAAAATCATTTCAGTAGGCCTTTAATGGCCTTTCCTTTTAACAACACTCAGTAAAGGTTTGGGAACTGAGGAGAAACATTTTTGAAGTGGAATTCTTCCCCATTCTTGCTTGATGTACAGCTTAAGTTGTTCCTTCTACTATTTTAGCCTTCATATTGCACCACACATTTTCTATGTCCGGACTACAGGCAGGCCAGTCTAGTACCCGCACTCTTTTACTATGAATGATGGCATTTTCTTGCTGAAATAAGCAGGGGCGTCTATAATAATGTTGCTTGGATGGCAACATATGTTGCTCCAAAAGCTGTATGTACCTATCAGCATTAATGGTGCCTTCACAGATGTGTAAGTTACCCATGTCTTGGCCACTAATACACCCCCATACCATCACACATGCTGACTTTTACACTTTGCGTCTAGAAGAATCAGGATGGTTCTTTTCCACAGTTTCCAAATACAATCGGAAATGTGGACTCGTCAGACCACCGAACACTTTTCCACTTTGCATCAGTCCATCTTAGATGAGCTCGGGCCCAGCGAAGCCGGCGGCGTTTCTGGGTGTTGTTGATAAATGGCTTTGGCTTTGCATAGTAGAGTTATAACTTGCACCTACAGATGTAGTGACCGACTGTAGTTACTGACAGTGGTTTTCTGAAGTGTTCCTGAGCCCATGTGGTGATATCCTTTACACACCGATGTGGCTTTTTGATGCGGTACCGCCTGAGGGATGGAAGGTGCGTAATATCATGGCTTACGTGCAGTGATTTCACCAAATTCTCTGAACCTTTTGATGATATCACGGAGCGTAGATGGTGAAATCCCTAAATTCCTTGCAATAGCTTGGTTGAGAAATGTCGTCCTTAAACAATTTGCTCAGGCATTTGTTGACAAAGTGGTGACCCTCGCCCCCGTCCTTGTTTGTGAACGACTGAGCATTTCACAGAAGCTGCTTTTACACCCAATCATGGCACCCACCTGTTCCCAATGAGCCTGTTCACCCGTGGGATGTTCCAAATAAGTCTTTGACGAGCATTCCTCCACTTTTTTGCCACTCGTGCCAGCTTTTTTTGAAAACATGTCGCAGGCATCAACTTCCAAATGAGCTAATATTTGCAAAAAACAACAACGTTTTCCGGTTGGAGCGTTAAATATCTTACCTTTGCCGTCTATTCAATTGAATATAAGTTGAAAAGGATTTGCAAATCATTGTATTCTCTTTGTATTTACCATTTACACAACGCTGCTTTTGGCTTTTGTACATTTGAGCGGGAACTTTGACCTTAGACCTGAACTACAAGCGCGGATTCAGTAGGGACACGGAACCTGGGAGAGGCCGCACCTCCTAAGTTCCGTGGTAAGTGTCGTCCTTCGGTAACCACGTCCAGATTTACGAGCTCCTTTGAAAAGACCTTTTTTTTTGTCTCCGAAGGCGTTGTCACATTTATCTCCACCGATCACGGGGCGGCCGACAATAAAACTCTGGAAGACAAGAGCGCTCTGTCGACGTTCTGAAGATGACTTAGTGCTTCCACTCCTAACGCCCGGCGAGGTCAGAGGCTCCAAAACGAGGGCGCCTTGTCTAAAGACACTGAACATTCCTCTGACAGGACGAGAGTCGGAGAGACGGACGCCTTCCGTCCTTCTCCAACGCCGACTTTGATCCGAATAGGAAGAAAGGTGTGCTCCGTATGAGTCTCTTTCATAACTATTATCCATGTGGCACGGCTGGATATTCAGATTGATTCCGCCTCGTCTGGGGATGGCTCAGACCAAAGATTCATTCCCTGGTCCTTAATGGTTCTTCCTGTGCTGGCGAGCAGAGATCCTCCTCTTCCATACTTCACATCATATCACTAATGCTCTTATTTATGAGGGGCCACTGCCCGGAAACCCTTCCGGTAGCTTTAGCCACCAGATTAGACCGATCCCAGGCCTCGTTTCTCAAAAACCCGAAGCGGAGAGACACAAAGTCGATGAAGTTGAGGACCGTAAAAACAAAGTCAGAGTCCTGCAGAAGTTCTTCAGGCAAGGAAGTTTAGCAAGAAGCATTTAAGTCCCATCTTAAAACTCATTTATATACTCTAGTCTTTAAATAGACCCCCTTTTTAGACCAGTTGATCTGCCGTTTCTTTTCTTTTCTCCTCTGCCCCCCTCTCCCTTGTGGAGGGGGAGTTACACAGGTCCGGTGGCCATGCATGAAGTGCTGGCTGTCCAGAGTCGGGACCCGGGGTGGACCACTCGCCTGTGAATCGGTTGGGAACATCTCTGCACTGCTGACCCGTCTCAGCTCGAGATGGTCTCCAGCTGGCCCCACTATGGACTGGACTCTCACTATTATGTAAGATCCACTATGGACTGGACTCACACTATTATGTTAGATCCACTATGGACTGGACTCTCACTATTATTTTAGATCCACTATGGACTGGACTCTCACACTATTATGTTAGATCCACTATGGACTGGACTCTCACTATTATGTTAGATCCACTATGGACAGGATTCTCACACTATTATGTTGGATCCACTATGGACTGGACTCTCACACTATTATGTTGGATCCACTATGGACTGAACTCTCACTATTATGTTAGATCCACTATGGACTGGACTCTCACACTATTATGTTAGATCCACTATGGACTGGACTCTCACTATTATGTAAGATCCACTATGGACTGGACTCACACTATTATGTTAGATCCACTATGGACTGGACTCTCACACTATTATGTTAGATCCACTATGGACTGGACTCTCACAATTATGTTAGATCCACTATGGACTGGACTCTCACACTATTATGTTAGATCCACTATAGACTGGACTCTCACTATTATGTTGGATCCACTATGGACTGGACTCTCACACTATTATGTTAGATCCACTATGGACTGGACTCTCACTATTATGTTAGATCCACTATGGACTGGACTCTCACACTATTATGTTGGATCCACTATGGACTGGACTCTCTCACTATTATGTTAGATCCACTATGGACTGGACTCAAACACTATTATGTTAGATCTACTATGGACTGGACTCTCACTTTTATGTTGGATCCACTATGGACTGGACTCTCACACTATTATGTTAGATCCACTATGGACTAGACTCTCACTATTATGTTAGATCCACTATGGACTGGACTCTCACACTATTATGTTGGATCCACTATGGACTGGACTCTCACACTATTATGTTAGATCCACTATGGACTGGACTCTCACACTATTATGTTAGATCCACTATGGACTGGACTCTCACACTATTATGTTAGATCCACTATGGACTGGACTCTCACACTATTATGTTAGATCCACTATGGACTAGACTCTCACTATTATGTTAGATCCACTATGGACTGGACTCTCACACTATTATGTTAGATCCACTATGGACTGGACTCTCACACTATTATGTTAGATCCGCTATGGACTGGACTCTCACTATTATGTTAGATCCACTGTGGACTGGACTCTCACACTATTATGTTGGATCCACTATGGACTGGACTCTCCCTATTATGTTAGATCCACTATGGACTGGACTCTCACTATTATGTTAGATCCACTATGGACTGGACTCTCACTATTATGTTAGATCCACTATGGACTGGACTCTCACAATATTATGTCAGACCCACTCGACGTCCATTGCATCCGGTCTACCATAGAGGGGGTGGGGGTTACCCACATATGCGGTCCTCTCCAAGGTTTCTCATAGTCATTCACATCGACGTACCATTGGGGTTGTGAGTTTTTCCTTGCCCTTATGTGGGTTCTGAACCGAGGATGTAGTTTGAGACACTTGTCATTTCGGGCTATATAAATAAACATTGATTGATTGAGTCCATACTTCACATCATATCAGTAATGCTCTTATTTATGAGGGGCCACTGCCCGGAAACCCTTCCGGTAGCTTTAGCCACCAGATTAGACCGATCCCAGGCCTCGTTTCTCAAAAACCCGAAGCGGAGACACAAAGTCGATGAAGTTGAGAACCGTAAAACAAAGTCAAAGTCGTGCAGAAGTTCTTCAGCCAAGGAAGTTTAGCAAGAAAGTATACGAAGGTTGTCCAAAATATCGATACGATTATTTATTATTATTATAATATTTTCGTTCCAACTCCAAAATATTCAGCCTGTTCAAAATTGTGTGCTCTCCTTCAACAATTGTAAGAAAAAAAAATTCCCGGATTTCCTCGAATTCCCACTTTTTAGGGACATTTTCACCATTCAAATTGAATGATCCATTTTTCATTCTATCGTATTCTATCGTGAATACAAGTCATCAATTGGAATAAAAAATTGATACCGGATTAAATCGTTACCCCGAAAACCGGAATATAATTACTGAAAAAAGTTCCAGACGATTTGTATTACCGTTTATTTTATTTTTATTTTTGCAAAACCGTGATTAATTACATGTTGAATACCTTAGTGGTTCTGCTCATTTCTTAGAAAAGCAGCTAGCGCGCTAATCGCTAGCTAGCCTAAGTGCTAACATGAATACAAGTCATCAATTGTAACCAAAAATCGATTCCGAATTAAATCGTTACCCCAAAAACCGGAATAAAATTAAAAATTTAAGTTCCAGACTATTAGTATTACCGTTTATTTTATTTTTATTTTTGTAAAACCGTGATTAATTACATGTTGAATACCTTAGTGGTTCTGATCATTTCTTAGAAAAGCAGCTAGCGCGCTAATCGCTAGCTAGCTTAAGTGCTATCGTGAATACAAGTCATCAATTGGAATAAAAAATTGATGCCGGATTAAATCGTTGCCCCGAAAACCGGAATACAACTACTGAAAAAAGTTCCAGACGATTAGTATTACCGTTTATTTTATTTTTATTTTTGCAAAACCGTGATTAATTACATGTTGAATACCTTAGTGGTTCTGCTCATTTCTTAGAAAAGCAGCTGGCGCGCTAATCGCTAGCTAGCTTAAGTGCTATCGTGAATACAAGTCATCAATTGGAATAAAAAATTGATACCGGATTAAATCGTTACCCCGAAAACCGGAATATAATTACTGAAAAAAGTTCCAGACGATTAGTATTACCATTTCTTCTATTTTTGTAAAGCGGTGATTAATTACATGTTGAATACCTTAGTGATTCTGCTCATTTCTTAGAAAAGCAGCTAGCACGCTAATCGCTAGCTAGCTTAAGTGCTAACATGAATACAAGTCATCAATTGTAACCAAAAATCGATTCCGAATTAAATCGTTACCCCAAAAAACAGAATAAAATTACCGATTTAAGTTTCAGACGACTAGTATTACCGTTTATTTTATTTTTATTTTTGCAAAACCATGATTAATTACATGTTGAATACCTTAGTGGTTCTGATCATTTCTTAGAAAAGTAGCTAGCGCGCTAATCGCTAGCTAGCTTAAGTGCTATCGTGAATACAAGTCATCAATTGGAATAAAAAATTGATACCGGATTAAATCGTTACCCCGAAAACCGGAATATAATTACTGAAAAAAGTTCCAAACGATTAGTATTACCGTTTATTTTATTTTTATTTTTGCAAAACCGTGATTAATTACATGTTGAATACCTTAGTGATTCTGCTCATTTCTTAGAAAAGCAGCTAGCGCGCTAATTGCTAGCTAGCTTAAGTGCTATCGTGAATACAAGTCATCGATTGGAATAAAAAATTGATACCGGATTAAATCGTTACCCCGAAAACCGGAATATAATTACTGAAAAAAGTTCCAGACGATTAGTATTACCGTTTATTTTATTTTTATTTTTGCAAAACCGTGATTAATTACATGTTGAATACCTTAGTGATTCTGCTCATTTCTTAGAAAAGCAGCTAGCGCGCTAATCGCTAGCTAGCTTAAGTGCTATCGTGAATACAAGTCATCATTTGGAATAAAAAATTGATACCGGATTAAATCGTTACCCCGAAAATCGGAATATAATTACTGAAAAAAGTTCCAGACGATTAGTATTACCGTTTATTTTATTTTTATTTTTGTAAAACCGTGATTAATTACATGTTGAATACCTTAGTGATTCTGTTCATTTCTTAGAAAAGCAGCTAGCGCGCTAATCGCTAGCTAGCCTAAGTGCTAACATGAATACAAGTCATCAATTGTAACCAAAAATCGATTCCGAATTAAATCGTTACCCCGAAAACCGGAATATAATTACTGAAAAAAGTTCCAGACGATTAGTATTACCGTTTATTTTATTTTTATTTTTGCAAAACCGTGATTAATTACATGTTGAATACCTTAGTGATTCTGCTCATTTCTTAGAAAAGCAGCTAGCGCGCTAATCGCTAGCTAGCTTAAGTGCTAGCGTGAATACAAGTCATCAATTGGAATAAAAAATTGATACCGGACTAAATCAATCCATCCATCCATCCATTTTCTACCGCTTATTCCCTTCGGGGTCGCGGGGGGCGCTGGAGCCTATCTCAGCTACAATCGGGCGGAAGGCAGGGTACACCCTGGACAAGTCGCCACCTCATCGCCCCGAAAACCGGAATACAATTACTGAAAAAAGTTCCAGACGATTAGTATTAACGTTCAATTGTTTTACTTTTGTAAATAAATTATTATTATTATTATTAAATTATTATATATTATTAAATTATTATTATTTATTTATTTACTTTTGTAAAATCATGATTGGCTGAGATAGGCTCCAGCGACCCCCCCGCGACCCCAAAAAGGGACAAGCGGTAGAAAATGGATGGATGGATGGAATTATAACACGTTGAATAACTTAATGATTCTGCTCATTTTCTAAAAAAAAAAAAAAAAAAAAACAGCGAGCGCGCTAATCGCAAGCTAGCGTAAATGCTAACATGAATACAAGAAATATTTTTTAAAAAGTACAACTTTGGTGAAAGAGTGTGTATAAGTCCTCTTTGACCACATTCAACAATATAGTGATGATAATTAGAGATGTCCGATATATGCGTTAAAATGTAATATCGGAAATTATCGGTATCGTTTTTTTTATTATCGGTATGGTTTTTTTTTTATTTTTTTTTATTTTTTTTTTTAAATTAAATCAACATAAAAAACACAAGATACACTTACAATTAGTGCACCAACCCAAAAAACCTCCCTCCCCCCATTTACACTCATTCACACAAAAGGGTTGTTTCTTTCTGTTATTAATATTCTGCTTCCTACATTATATATCAAT
>NC_084738.1:74905003-74916554 GCF_033978785.1 Entelurus aequoreus | reverse complement strand
ATCAGGGCCTCCAAAATTAATGTGATAACGGCTTATTGAATTTTTTTGTATTCACTATTTTACAGAAAAAAAGTTAGCATCTTAAAATGATTGGTCTAAAGCAGGCCTGGGCAATTATTTTGCCACGGGGGACCAAATTTAGAGAAAAAAATGTGTCTGGGGCCGATATATCTATTTTTAGGAACACTAATACAAATCCTCACAACAATGTCTGAATGTTAAAAACGTTATGACAGACCGCCTTAAAAAATAGAATGGAATTTTAAACTTTTTTACTGAAAGACAACACCCCAGATGGGACTCGAACCCACAATCCCTGGCTTAGGAGGCCAGTGCCTTATCCATTAGGCCACTGGGGCACACAAATGAAAGGAACAATCAAAACAGATCAAGCGAAACGCAACAAAAATGCAACAAAGAGTGAAATATGAACGCGAAAGATACAAAAACAAATGCGGCCTTAATTTGCCCAGGTCTGATCTAAAGTATAATATGTAGGAATATTCAAAAAAACTTACAGTAATAACATCTTAAAATGATTGGTCTAAAGTACAATATACAATAACATTAAAAAAAATTCTATATGCGATTTTTCGGGATACATTATGAGTTAACTACGGACCAAAGGCGACTAATCACCATTGACTATTTTCAAAGTTTCAATCATGATCATAACCACTCTGTGATTTCATCTGCAACCTGTTTTGATTGTTCTCTTCATATGTGTGCCCCAGTGGCCTAATGGATAAGGCACTGGCCTTCTAAGCCAGGGATTGTGGGTTCGAGTCCCATCTGGGGTGTTGTCTCTTCCTCAACAAATAGAATCCACCATCACATCTGACCGTTTGCTACGGACTAGATATGACCAAATTAGGACTGAATACATAGACACGTTACCAAATTTGACAAATTAAATAACTAACAATCAGTTGAGTTCTACCTGTGTATGAACACCTGGAACTGTGCCAGAACTACTTTAGATCAGGGCCTCCAAAATTAATGCGATAACGGGTTATTCAAATATTTTTTTTCCACTATTTTACAGAAAAAAAGTGAACATCTTAAAATGATTGGTCTAAAGCAGGCCTGGGAAATTATTTTGCCACGGGGGACCAAATTTAGAGAAAAAAATGTGTCTGGGGGCCGATATATCTATTTTTAGGAACACTAATACAAATCCTCACAACAATGTCTGAATGCTACAAACGTTATGACAGACCGCCTTAAAAAACAGAATGGAATTTTAAACTTTTTTACTGAAAGACAACACCCCAGATGGGACTCGAACCCACAATCCCTGGCTTAGGAGGCCAGTGCCTTATCCATTAGGCCACCGGGGCACACAAATGAAGGGAACAATCAAAACAGATCAAGCGAAACGCAACAAAAATGCAACAAAGAGTGAAATATGAACGCGAAAGATACAAAAACAAATGCGGCCTTAATTTGCCCAGGTCTGATCTAAAGTATAATATGTAAGAATATTCAAAAACTTACAGTAATAACATCTTAAAATGATTGGTCTAAAGTACAATATACAATAACATTAAAAAAAATTCTATATGCGATTTTTCGGGATACATTATGAGTTAACTACGGACCAAAGGCGACTAATCACCATTAACTATTTTCAAAGTTTCAATCATGATCATAACCACTCTGTGATTTCATCTGCAACCTGTTTTGATTGTTCTCTTCATATGTGTGCCCCAGTGGCCTAATGGATAAGGCACTGGCCTTCTAAGCCAGGGATTGTGGGTTCGAGTCCCATCTGGGGTGTTGTCTCTTCCTCAACAAATAGAATCCACCATCACATCTGACCGTTTGCTACGGACTAGGTATGACCAAATTAGGACTGAATACATAGACACGTTACCAAATTTGACAAATTAAATAACTAACAATCAGTTGAGTTCTACCTGTGTATGAACACCTGGAACTATGCCAGAATTACTTTAGATCAGGGCCTCCAAAATTAATGCGATAACGGGTTATTCAAATATTTTTTTTTCACTATTTTACAGAAAAAAAGTGAACATCTTAAAATGATTGGTCTAAAGCAGGCCTGGGCAATTATTTTGCCACGGGGGACCAAATTTAGAGGAAAAAAATGTGTCTGGGGGCCGATATATCTATTTTTAGGAACACTAATACAAATCCTCACAACAATGTCTGAATGCTACAAACGTTATGACAGACCGCCTTAAAAAACAGAATGGAATTTTAAACTTTTTTACTGAAAGACAACACCCCAGATGGGACTCGAACCCACAATCCCTGGCTTAGGAGGCCAGTGCCTTATCCATTAGGCCACTGGGGCACACAAATGAAGGGAACAATCAAAACAGATCAAGCGAAACGCAACAAAAATGCAACAAAGAGTGAAATATGAACGTGAAAGATACAAAAACAAATGCGGCCTTAATTTGCCCAGGTCTGATCTAAAGTATAATATGTAGGAATATTCAAAAAACTTACAGTAATAACATCTTAAAATGATTGGTCTAAAGTACAATATACAATAACATTAAAAAAAAATTCTATATGCGATTTTTCGGGATACATTATGAGTTAACTACGGACCAAAGGCGACTAATCACCATTAACTATTTTCAAAGTTTCAATCATGATCATAACCACTCTGTGATTTCATCTGCAACCTCTTTTGATTGTTCTCTTCATATGTGTGCCCCAGTGGCCTAATGGATAAGGCACTGGCCTTCTAAGCCAGGGATTGTGGGTTCGAGTCCCATCTGGGGTGTTGTCTTTTCCTCAACAAATAGAATCCACCATCACATCTGACCGTTTGCTACGGACTAGATATGACCAAATTAGGACTGAATACATAGACCTGACCATAGGCACGTTACCAAATTCGACAAATTAAATAACTAACAATCAGTTGAGTTCTACCTGTGTATGAGCACCTGGAACTGTGCCAGGATTACTTTAGATTAGAGCCTTACAAATTAATGCGATAATGGCTTTTTTACAGAAAAAAGGTTAACATCTTAAAATGATTGGTCTAAAGCAGGTCTGGGCAATTATTTTGCCACGGGGGACCAAATTTAGGTCTGGGGGCCATTATATCTATTTTTAGGAACACTAATACAAATAGTCACAACAATGTCTGAATGCTAAAAACGTTACGACTGACCGCCTTAAAAAACGGAATGGAATTTTAAATTGTTTTACTGAATGACACACCCAATATACAATAACATTAAAAAAAAATTCTATATGCGATTTTTCGGGATTCATTATGAGTTAACTACGGACCAAAGGCGACTAATCACCATTAACTATTTTCAAAGTTTCAATCATGATCATAACGACTCTGTGATTTCATCTGCAACCTGTTTTGATTGTTCCCTTCATATGTGTGCCCCAGTGGCCTAATGGATAAGGCACTGGCCTCCTAAGCCAGGGATTGTGGGTTCGAGTCCCATCTGGGGTGTTGTCTTTTCCTCAACAAATAGAATCCACCATCACATCTGACCATTTGGTATGGACTATATATGACCAAATTAGGACTGAATACATAGACACGTTACCAAATTTGACAAATGAAATGACTAATAATCAGTTGAATTCTACATGTGTATGAGCACCTGGAACTGTGCCAGAACTACTTTAAATTAGGGCCTTCGAAATTAATGCGATAACGGGTTATTGAAATTTTTTTTTCCCACTATTTTACAGAAAAAAAGGGAACATCTTAAAATGATTGGTCTAAAGCAGGTCTGGGCAATTATTTTCCCACGGGGGACCAAATTTAGGTCTGGGGGCCGATATATCTATTTTTAGGAACACTAATACAAATAGTCACAACAATGTCTGAATGCTAAAAACGTTACGACTGACCGCCTTAAAAAACGGAAAGGAATTTTAAATTGTTTTACTGATTGAGACACCCAGAATGTACGTGAAAATAAAGAATGTGGGATTTACAATATTAACTATGAAGGATAAAACACTGAATATTGACAACATAAAATGTATGTGTGCCCCAGTGGCCTAATGGATAAGGCACTGGCCTCCTAAGCCAGGGATTGTGGGTTCGAGTCCCATCTGGGGTGTTGTCTTTTCCTCAACAAATAGAATCCACCAACACATCTGACCATTCGGTACGGACTAAATATGACCAAATTAGGTTGAATACATAGACCTGACTATAGACATGTTACCAAACGCAATACTAATGGATAAGGCACTGGCCTTCTAAGCCAGGGATTGTGGGTTCGAGTCTTTTCCTCAACAAATAGAATCCACCATCAGATCTGACCGTTTGGTACGGACGAGATATGACCAAATTAGGACTGAATACGTAGATCTGACCATAGACATGTTACCAAATTCAATACCAACTTTGACAAATTAAATAACATCTTAAAATGATTGGTCTAAAGCAGGTCTGGGCAATTATTTTGCCACGAGGGACCAAATTTAGGTCTGGGGGCCACTATATCTATTTTTAGGAACACTAATACAAATAGTCACAACAATGTCTGAATGCTAAAAACGTTACGACTGACCGCCTTAAAAAACGGAATGGAATTTTAAATTGTTTTACTGAATGAGACACCCAGGTCTGATCTAAAGTATAATATGTAGGAATATTAAAAAAACTTACAATAATAACATCTTAAAATGATTGGTCTAAAGTACAATATACAATAACATTAAAAAAAAATTCTATATGCGATTTTTCGGGATACATTATGAGTTAACTACGGACCAAAGGCGACTAATCACCATTAACTATTTTCAAAGTTTCAATCATGATCATAACCACTCTGTGATTTCATCTGCAACCTCTTTTGATTGTTCTCTTCATATGTGTGCCCCAGTGGCCTTCTAAGCCAGGGATTGTGGGTTCGAGTCCCATCTGGGGTGTTGTCTTTTCCTCAACAAATAGAATCCACCATCACATCTGACCGTTTGCTACGGACTAGATATGACCAAATTAGGACTGAATACATAGACACGTTACCAAATTTGACAAATTAAAAGACTAATAATCATTTGAATTCTACCTGTGTATGAGCACCTGGAACTTTGCCAGAATTACTTTAGATCAGGGCCTTCGAAATTAATGCGATAACGGGTTATTGAATTATTTTTTTTTCACTATTTTACAGAAAAAAAGTGAACATCTTAAAATGATTGGTCTAAAGCAGGCCTGGGCAATTATTTTGCCACGGGGGACCAAATTTAGAGGAAAAAAATGTGCCTGCGGGCCGATATATCTATTTTTAGGAACACTAATACAAATCCTCACAACAATGTCTGAATGCTACAAACGTTATAACAGACCGCCTTAAAAAACAGAATGGAATTTTAAACTTTTTTACTGAATGACAACACCCCAGATGGGACTCGAACCCACAATCCCTGGCTTAGGAGGCCAGTGCCTTATCCATTAGGCCACCGGGGCACACAAATGAAGAGAACAATCAAAACAGATCAGGCGAAACGCAACAAAAATGCAAAGATACAAAAACAAATGCGGCCTTAATTTGCCCAGGTCTGATCTAAAGTATAATATGTAAGAACATTCAAAAACTTACAGTAATAACATCTTAAAATGATTGGTCTAAAGTACAATATACAATAACATTAAAAAAAATTCTATATGCGATTTTTCGGGATACATTATGAGTTAACTACGGACCAAAGGCGACTAATCACCATTAACTATTTTCAAAGTTTCAATCATGATCATAACCACTCTGTGATTTCATCTGCAACCTGTTTTGATTGTTCTCTTCATATGTGTGCCCCAGTGGCCTAATGGATAAGGCACTGGCCTCCTAAGCCAGGGATTGTGGGTTCGAGTCCCATCTGGGGTGTTGTCTTTTCCTCAACAAATAGAATCCACCATCACATCTGACCATTTGGTACGGACTAGATATGACCAAATTAGGACTGAATACATAGACACGTTACCAAATTTGACAAATTAAATGACTAACAATCAGGTGAGTTCTACCTGTGTATGAGCACCTGGAACTGTGCCAGGATTACTTTAGATTAGAGCCTTCCAAATTAATGCGATAATGGCTTATTGAAATATTTTGTTTTCACTATTTTACAGAAAAAAGGTTAACATCTTAAAATGATTGGTCTAAAGCAGGTCTGGGCAATTATTTTGCCACGGGGGACCAAATTTAGGTCTGGGGGCCATTATATCTATTTTTAGGAACACTAATACAAATAGTCACAACAATGTCTGAATGCTAAAAACGTTACGACTGACCGCCTTAAAAAACGGAATGGAATTTTAAATTGTTTTACTGAATGAGACACCCAGAATGTACGTGAAAATAAAGAATGTGGGATTTACAATATTAACTATGAAGGATAAAACACTGAATATTGACAACATAAGGTGTATGTGTGCCCCAGTGGCCTAATGGATAAGGCACTGGCCTCCTAAGCCAGGGATTGTGGGTTCGAGTCCCATCTGGGGTGTTGTCTTTTCCTCAACAAATAGAATCCACCATCACATCTGACCATTCGGTACGGACTAAATATGACCAAATTAGGTTGAATACATAGACCTGACTATAGACATGTTACCAAACGCAATACTAATGGATAAGGCACTGGCCTTCTAAGCCAGGGATTGTGGGTTCGAGTCCCATCTGGGGTGTTGTCTTTTCCTCAACAAATAGAATCCACCATCACATCTGACCGTTTGGTACGGACTAGATATGACCAAATTAGGACTGAAAACATAGATCTGACCGTAGACATGTTACCAAATTCAATACCAACTACGACAAATTAAATACCCAACAATCTACCTGTGTATGAGCACCTGGAACTGTGCCAGAACTACTTTAAATTAGGGCCTTCCAAATTAATGCGATAACGGGTTATTTAATTATTTTTTTTTCACTATTTTACAGAAAAAAAATGAACATCTTAAAATGATTGGTCTAAAGCAGGCCTGGGCAATTATTTTGCCACGGGGACCAAATTTGTTTGTGGGTTCGAGTCCCATCTGGGGTGTTGTCTTTTCCTCAACAAATAGAATCCACCATCAGATCTGACCGTTTGCTACGGACTAGATATGACCAAATTAGGACTGAATACATAGACATGTTACCAAATTTGACAAATTAAATAACTAACAATCAGTTGAGTTCTACCTGTGTATGAGCACCTGGAACTGTGCCAGACTTACTTTAGATCAGGGCCTCCAAAATTAATGCGATAACGGCTTATTGAATTTTTTTGTATTCACTATTTTACAGAAAAAAAGTTAGCATCTTAAAATGATTGGTCTAAAGCAGGCCTGGGCAATTATTTTGCCACGGGGGACCAAATTTAGAGAAAAAAATGTGTCTGGGGCCGATATATCTATTTTTAGGAACACTAATACAAATCCTCACAACAATGTCTGAATGCTAAAAACGTTATGACAGACCGCCTTAAAAAATAGAATGGAATTTTAAACTTTTTTACTGAAAGACAACACCCCAGATGGGACTCGAACCCACAATCCCTGGCTTAGGAGGCCAGTGCCTTATCCATCAGGCCACTGGGGTACACAAATGAAAGGAACAATCAAAACAGATCAAGCGAAACGCAACAAAAATGCAACAAAGAGTGAAATATGAACGCGAAAGATACAAAAACAAATGCGGCCTTAATTTGCCCAGGTCTGATCTAAAGTATAATATGTAGGAATATTCAAAAAAAACTTACAGTAATAACATCTTAAAATGATTGGTCTAAAGTACAATATACAATAACATTAAAAAAAATTCTATATGCGATTTTTCGGGATACATTATGAGTTAACTACGGACCAAAGGCGACTAATCACCATGAACTATTTTCAAAGTTTCAATCATGATCATAACCACTCTGGGATTTCATCTGCAACCTGTTTTGATTGTTCTCTTTATATGTGTGCCCCAGTGGCCTAATGGATAAGGCACTGGCCTTCTAAGCCAGGGATTGTGGGTTCGAGTCCCATCTGGGGTGTTGTCTTTTCCTCAACAAATAGAATCCACCATCACATCTGACTGTTTGCTACGGACTAGGTATGACCAAATTAGGACTGAATACATAGACACGTTACCAAATTTGACAAATTAAATAACTAACAATCAGTTGAGTTCTACCTGTGTATGAACACCTGGAACTGTGCCAGAATTACTTTAGATCAGGGCCTTCCAAATTAATGCGATAACAGGTTATTGAATTTTTTTGTTTTCACTATTTTACAGAAAAAAAGTGAACATCTTAAAATGATTGGTCTAAAGCAGGCCTGGGCAATTATTTTGCCACGGGGGACCAAATTTAGAGAAAAAAATGTGTCTGGGGCCGATATATCTATTTTTAGGAACACTAATACAAATCCTCACAACAATGTCTGAATGCTAAAAACGCTATGACAGACCGCCTTAAAAAACGGAATGGAATTTTAAACTTTTTTACTGAATGACAACACCCCAGATGGGACTCGAACCCACAATCCCTGGCTTAGGAGGCCAGTGCCTTATCCTTTAGGCCACCGGGGCACAAAAATGAAGGAGAACAATCAAAACAGATCAAGCGAAACGCAACAAAAATGCAACAAAGAGTGAAATATGAACGCGAAAGATACAAAAACAAATGCGGCCTTAATTTGCCCAGGTCTGATCTAAAGTATAATATGTAAGAATATTAAAAAAACTTACGGTAATAACATCTTAAAATGATTGGTCTAAAGTACAATATACAATAACATTAAAAAAAAATTCTATATGCGATTTTTCGGGATACATTATGAGTTAACTACGGACCAAAGGAGACTAATCACCATTAACTATTTTCAAAGTTTCAATCATGATCATAACCACTCTGTGATTTCCTCTGCAACCTGTTTTGATTGTTCTCTTCGTATGTGTGCCCCAGTGGCCTAATGGATAAGGCACTGGCCTTCTAAGCCAGGGATTGTGGGTTCGAGTCCCATCTGGGGTGTTGTCTTTTCCTCAACAAATAGAATCCACCATCAGATCTGACCGTTTGGTGCGGACTCCATATGACCAAATTAGGACTGAATACATAGACCTGACCTTAGACATGTTACCAACTTGGACAAATTAAATAACTAACAATCAGTTGAATTCTCCCTGTGTATGAGCACCTGGAACTGTGCCAGACTATCTTTAGATCAGGGCCTCCAAAATTAATGCGGAAATGGCTTATTGAATTTTTTTGTTTTCAATATTTTACAGAAAAAAGTTCAACATCTTAAAATGATTGGTCTAAAGCAGGCCTGGGCAATTATTTTGCCACGGGGGACCAAATTTAGAGAAAAAAATGTGTCTGGGGGCCGATATATCTATTTTTAGGAACACTAATACAAATCCTCACAACAATGTCTGAATGCTACAAACGTTATGACAGACCGCCTTAAAAAAAGGAATGGAATTTTAAACTTTTTCACTGAAAGACAACACCCCAGATGGGACTCGAACTCGACTCCTCATTTGTGTGCCCCACTGGCCTAATGGATAAGGCACTGGCCTCCTAAGCCAGGGATTGTGGGTTCGAGTCCCATCTGGGGTGTTGTCTTTTCCTCAACCATTGCAGTCTACACGTATCTCTTATGTGTGACTGCCGTCATATTGCAGTCTACACATATCTGTAATGTGTGACCGCCATCATATTGCAGTATACACGTATCCCTTATGTATGACTGCCATCATATTGCAGTCTACACGTATCCCTTATGTATGACTGCCATCTACTGGTCACACTTATCATTGCACCATGTACCAAATAAAATGGCTTTGAGGTCGGTAAGCAAAACCAGAAGTATTCCGTACATTGGGCGGGTTATAAGGCGCACTGTCAAGGTTTGAGAAAAAAAATGACTTTAAGTGCGCCTTATAGTCGGGAAAATATGGTAATAATATCTTCAAATGATTGGTGTAAAATATAATATACAATAACATTTAAAAAAAATTATATCTGCAATTATTCGGGATTCATTATGAGTTAACTACGGACCAAAGGCGATTAATATTTTGAAGTTTCAATCATGATCATAACCACTCTGTGATGTCATCTGTACCTTGTTTTGATTGTTCTCCTCATTTGTGTGGCCTAATGGATAAGGCACTGGCCTCCTAAACCAGGGATTGTGGGTTCGAGTCCCATCTGGGGTGTTGTCTTTTCCTCAACCATTGCAGTCCACACGTATCTCTTATGTGTGACTGCCATCATATTGCAGTCTACACATATCTGTAATGTGTGACCGCCATCATATTGCAGTCTACACGTATCCCTTACTGCCATCTACTGGTCACACCTATCATTGCACCATGTACCAAATAAAATGGCTTTGAGGTCGGTAAGCAAAACCAGAAGTATTCCGTACATTGGGCGGGTTATAAGGCGCACTGTCAAGGTTTGAGAAAAAAAAAATGATTTTAAGTGCGCCTTATAGTCGGGAAAATATGGTAATAATATCTTCAAATTATTGGTATAAAGTATAATATACAATAATATTTTTTTTAAAAACTTCTATCTGCGATTATTCGGGATTCATTATGAGTTAACTACGGACCAAAGGCGATTAATATTTTGAAGTTTCAATCATGATCATAACCACTCTGTGATGTCATCTGTACCTTGTTTTGATTGTTCTCCTCATTTGTGTGCCCCAGTGGCCTAATGGATAAGGCACTGGCCTCCTAAGCCAGGGATTGTGGGTTCGAGTCCCATCTGGGGTGTTGTCTTTTCCTCAACAAATAGAATCCACCATCACATCTGACCATTAAGACTAGATATGACCAAATTAGGACTGAATACATAGACTCTGTCAACGTTTTGGGTTGCCAACCGGTCTAAAGTATATATACAATAATATAAAAAAATAACTTTTATATGCGATTATTCGGGATTCGTTATGAGTTAACTACGGACCAAAGGCAATTAATCACGATTAAATATTTAAAAGTTTAAATCAGGATCAAAACCACTCTGTGATTTAATCTGCAACCTGTTTTGATTGTTCTGGTCGTATCATTCCATGGATCTTAAGGAAGATGTCCAATGGTTAGTCTCTCCTGGAGTCCGTGGGCTTTTTTATAGGATTGTTCCGGCCTGAAATGAATGAATTTGCGACAAAGAGTTGCGCTATTTTCAGGCTGATGTTTTCAACGACATGAAATCAACTTGTGACTTCAATAATGAATCGGTTATCAAAGTTTAATGTTATTGTTTTAACGGTTTGTCACCACTAAAACATGGTGGTTCAACCACAACATGGACATCTTAGTCTACACTGGAGCTAATCATTCACAATCATCAGTTTCTTTTTAATGGACGTTTTACGTATAAACCAGAGGAAAATACCTTCGTGAAGGCGCGATTGTTATTTGCAAGACTTTTCGGCCAATCGGGACAAGGGACAAGAGAGAGCTACCATGCAATTGTCAATACAACTGTGAAATTACTACCGTAAGTTAACGACATGCTGGTGTTACTCTCTATGGCCGTGCTCAGAGTTCACGAATGTTGGTAAATATACCGTGCCTGAAAG
>NC_084738.1:74892503-74897503 GCF_033978785.1 Entelurus aequoreus | reverse complement strand
TAGTGAGAGTCCAGTCCATAGTGGATCTAACATAATAGTGAGAGTCCAGTCCATAGTGGATCTAACATAATAGTGTGAGAGTCCAGTCCATAGTGGATCTAACATAATAGTGAGAGTCCAGTCCATATTGGATCTAACATAATAGTGTGAGAGTCCAGTCCATAGTGGATCTAACATAATAGTGTGAGAGTCCAGTCCATAGTGGATCTAACATAATAGTGTGAGAGTCCAGTCCATAGTGGATCTAACATAATAGTGAGAGTCCAGTCCATATTGGATCTAACATAATAGTGTGAGAGTCCAGTCCATAGTGGATCTAACATAATATTGTGAGAGTCCAGTCCATAGTGGATCTAACATAATAGTGAGAGTCCAGTCCATAGTGGATCTAACATAATAGTGAGAGTCCAGTCCATAGTGGATCTAACATAATAGTGAGAGTCCAGTCCATAGTGGATCGAACATAATAGTGAGAGTCCAGTCCATAGTGGATCGAACATAATAGTGAGAGTCCAGTCCATAGTGGATCTAACATAATAGTGAGAGTCCAGTCCATAGTGGATCGAACATAATAGTGAGAGTCCAGTCCATAGTGGATCTAACATAATAGTGTGAGAGTCCAGTCCATAGTGGATCGAACATAATAGTGAGAGTCCAGTCCATAGTGGATCGAACATAATAGTGAGAGTCCAGTCCATAGTGGATCTAACATAATAGTGTGAGAGTCCAGTCCATAGTGGATCTAACATAATAGTGAGAGTTTAGTCCATAGTGGATCTAACATAATAGTGTGAGAGTCCAGTCCATAGTGGATCTAACATAATAGTGAGAGTCCAGTCCATAGTGGATCTAACATAATAGTGAGAGTCCAGTCCATAGTGGATCTAACATAATAGTGTGAGAGTCCAGTCCATAGTGGATCTAACATAATAGTGTGAGAGTCCAGTCCATAGTGGATCTAACATAATAGTGAGAGTCCAGTCCATAGTGGATCTAACATAATAGTGAGAGTCCAGTCCATAGTGGATCTAACATAATAGTGAGAGTCCAGTCCATAGTGGATCTAACATAATAGTGTGAGAGTCCAGTCCATAGTGGATCTAACATAATAGTGAGAGTCCAGTCCATAGTGGATCTAACATAATAGTACAGTACATATTCCGTACAATTGACCACTAAATGGTAACACCCCAATAAGTTTTTCAACGTTAATCAATTCACACTAGCATTCATTTCGTGGGGTCACTCTACCGCTCAAAAGATCTCCGCCCAACGTGGGGCTCGAACCCACGACCCTGAGATTAAGAGTCTCATGCTCTACCGACTGAGCTAGCCGGGCCTTACTTTTGTCCGTAACTCTACAATAACTTGAGATTTGATTGTTGAGAGTTGATTTGTTATCAATGTTTTGTTAGTACAAGACAATTGATACCATGAATTGATTAACGTGGACCCCGACTTAAACAAGTTGAAAAACTTATTCGGGTGTTTCCATTTAGTGGTCAATTGTACGGAATATGTACTGTACTGTGCAATCTACCTTGAGACCTCCGATACCGGGAGGTGGGGGGTGGGGGGCGTGGTCGGGGGTGGGGCGGGGGCGTGGTTAAGAGGGGAATATATTTAAGCTAGAATTCACCAACTCAAGTATTTCATATATATATATATATATATATATATATATATATATATATATATATATATATATATATATATATATATATATATATATATATATATATATATATATATATATATATACATATATATATATACATATGTATGAAATACTTGACTTTCAGTGAATTATAGCTATATATATATATATTTATTTTATTATACATTTAAATAAAAGAAATACTTGAATTTCAGTGTTCTGGAGGCTATCCAGTAAATGGCAGTATTGTCCTGTTTAAGAGTGTCACAACATTGCTGTTTACGGCAGACGAACTGCTTTACGGTAGACTAAACGCGACTGCTGTTGTTGTGTGTTGTTACCGCGCTGGGAGGAGGTTAATGAAACTGCCGAACAATAAAACCCACATAAGAAACCATAACTCGCCCTCGATCATTCTACAGTTATGACGTCATTGGGCAGGCAAGCTGTTTATATCGTGGGAAAGCGGACGTGAGAACAGGCTGCCCCACTCAGGTCCGCATTGAGCTGAACACCGGGAGTTTGTCGGGAGAAAATTTCTGCCGGGAGGTTATCGGGAGAGGCGCTGAATACCGGGAGTTTGTCGGGAGAAAATTTCTGCCGGGAGGTTATCGGGAGAGGCGCTGAATACCGGGAGTTTGTCGGGAGAAAATTTCTGCCGGGAGGTTATCGGGAGAGGCGCTGAATACCGGGAGTTTATCGGGAGAAAATTTCTGCCGGGAGGTTATCGGGAGAGGCGCTGAATACCGGGAGTTTGTCGGGAGAAAATTTCTGCCGGGAGGTTATCGGGAGAGGCGCTGAATACCGGGAGTTTATCGGGAGAAAATTTCTGCCGGGAGGTTATCGGGAGAGGCGCTGAATACCGGGAGTTTGTCGGGAGAAAATTTCTGCCGGGAGGTTATCGGGAGAGGCGCTGAATACCGGGAGTTTGTCGGGAGAACATTTCTGCCGGGAGGTTATCGGGAGAGGCGCTGAATACCGGGAGTCTCCCGGTAAAAACGGGAGTGTTGGCAAGTATGAATCTACTAATAAAAGTTTAATCAATCAATCAATCAATCAAAGAATTCATCTTCCGATGCTCTGAAGAAGAGTTTGTTGTCCAAGATAGTCCTGGTAGGTGGTGGTACGCCACCTGACACCCTGTGGTTGATGAGCAGCAAGGCGCCAGCCAGAAGCTTGTTAGACGAGCTATGACAACAAAATGTTGCCCTTGAAAATCAATTACAAACAAACCAGCGCCTGTACATCTGTTTCTGCTTGCAGTTATGGGGGTTTGGGGGTCTGGGGGGGGGGGGGGGGGGTGGCTGTCTGCCTCCTCACAGGGTCCGACTGGGCTGCCATTCCAACGGTCATACCGGCGGGATTAGAGAGGCTACCGCAGCCTGGGGGACAGTGCTTGTCAATCAGGGCCGACGACGGACGTGGCAGACCTCTGTTATTCCATGAGGCCATTTTATTGGAGTTCCCTTTTAGTAGTGGTGGGCGGGGCCGTGCCTCATTGTAGGTACTGAGTGTTTCCCCCAGCGTAACATGGCGAGATCATGACTTCTTTGCAGGCCTGGCCCTAACCAATCTGGCGCCCTAGGCAAGATTTTAGGTGGCGCCCCCCCCCCCCCCCCCCCCCCCCCCCCACATCGGCAGTGAAGTGTATATATTCACAAGAAACCGAATAGCTTTGTCTTTGACCTTATTTTTTACTTAAAGAAAGCAAATTAACATATTATATGAGAATGTTATGTTATGATTATCTTTAACCGAATCACAGCAGTGCTCACATTAAAAAACAGCATTCCCTCTCATGTGATATTGCTTAATTAACATTAATGATGTGCACTTTAACAACTAGGCTTACAACTATACCTAATATATAAAGGGGTGGAAAAGTGACTATTACCTGCAGGGCAGACATTAGCTAACCAGAAGGCAATAACAATGTAAACAAAAAACACCTGCTTAAAAGATCTAATACAAATGTCCCTGAGGAATGTAAGGTGGGAGTACTGTAATTATTAGGGGTGTCCGATAATGGCTTTTTGCCGATATCCGATATGCCGATATTGTCCAACTCTTTAATTACCGATACCGATATCAACCGATATATACAGTCGTGGAATTAACATATTATTATGCCTAATTTGGACAACCAGGTATGGTGAAGATAAGGTACTTTAAAAAAAAAATGAATCAAATAAAATAAGATAAATAAATTAAAAACATTTTCTTGAATAAAAAAGAAAGTAAAACAATATAAAAACAGTTACATAGAAACTAGTAATTAATGAAAATTTGTAAAATTAACTGTTAAAGGTTAGTATTATTAGTGGACCAGCAGCACGCACAATCATGTGTGCTTACGGACTGTATCCCTTGCAGACTGTATTGATATATATTGATATATAATGTAGGAATATATTAATAACAGAAAGAAACAACCCTTTTGTGTGAATGAGTGTGAATGGGGGAGGGAGGTTTTTTGGGTTGGTGCACTAATTGTAAGTGTATCTTGTGTTTTTTATGCGGATTTAATAAAAAATTAAAAAATAAAAACGATACTGATAATAAAAAAAACGATACCGATAATTTCCGATATTACATTTTAACGCATTTATCGGCTGATAATATCGGCAGACCGATATTATCGGACATCTCTAGTAATTACCTAACGTTACATTATTATTTTCCATAACAACTTAGCCCCCTCCACAATATTAACCCGACGTTAAAACAGAACTAGCTATTTATTGATTAGCAATTGCTGAATCATGTAACATTAGCTTAATGCTAAAAAGCCAGGTTACTATCACATTCTGTAACAGACAAATAATTTCATGTAGGCTAACGTTACCTACCTGCTACCTCTGTCTTTTTCTCGTTTCTCCTCTTCTTTTCTCTTTTTTCTTCCCTGGGTACCTGACAGTTTTGGCCGTTTTGACATCTTGTGTTGATTTTTGGATGTGGGAAGGGAGGGGGCGCACCGTGCACCTATTAAATAGGCTTTACTCTGCATTTTAATTAACGTGGGATTATTTTTTGTATTTAGAAATAATAGTACCAACTTTTTTTTTTTTTTCCTCCATCATTTGTGGCACTGGCGTGGCGCCCCCTGATGGACGGCGCCCTTAGCATTTGCCTATACGGCCTATGCCACGGGCCGGCCCTGCTTCTTTGCCTGGACCTCCTGTTGCCTTCAGTTAGTTCACCCGACTGATAGTCACTTCCTTTCAGGAACCGGTGGTGTCGCTAACGCGCCAATCCCTTGCCATTCCCATGTTGGCTAATCGGCGTCATTTTCGCCAAAGGAATTTGTCTTTGAGCGAGACTCAAACACAACAATTTAAAGCGT
>NC_084738.1:74810003-74887503 GCF_033978785.1 Entelurus aequoreus | reverse complement strand
AAAAATATACTTTACAATGTGAATGTATTTATCTTTTAAAGCTATTTTATTTGGTTTCCTTTGTTGTGGATCACGTGACGTGATGTAGCCCGGAAGTACTCCCCTTCCCGCCACCGGGTCAGGTCAAAATGGCGACGCGCTCCGTGTGAAAGAGGTCGAAGGAGCTGCCGGCCTCGGAGCTGAGAACATGTATAAGACGCCATGTAGTCGACTCACAGGTAATTCGGCGGCTGTTGTGCCACATCGCCGTCTGTGCTGCCGCTAAAAAAAAAAAGCCACCGAGTGTGGAGAGCGCGGGGACGCTAGCCAGCTAGCTCGTTAGCATTAGCTCGTTACCAAAGAAGAATGTTGTGGCTTGATGCGCCCTTATGACGTCACACAATGTTTAACGGGGACATTGTTATGACGTCACAATGTATTTACGGTGACTTTATGACGTCGCACAATGTTTTTACGGTGACTTTGTTATGACGTCACAATGTTTTTACAGTGACTTTGTTATGACGTCACACATTGTTTTACGGTGACTTTGTTATGACATCGCACAATGTTTTTACAGTGACATTATGGCGTCACACACTGTTTTTACAGTGACATTGTTATGACGTCACACAATGTTTTTACATTGACATTGTTTTTGCCAGGTGACACTTTTCATTTGTTCATGTTTGTTTGCCCTAACTGGTTGTGTTTATTGGTCATGGGTTGGTGTTTTTCGAGTTTAATATGACTTGTTGAGCTGTTTAATGCAGTTATCTGACATTATTATATGGATGTAAAGTAATAAATACTGATAAATATAACCTGTGTGAAGTTGCCCCTATTGTCATTGCAAATATTACAATAACACTGCCATTCGTTTGTGCTACCTATTATTATTGTAACCCAGGGTTGATATGTCACCTATACCAGTGGTCCCCAACCTTTTTGTAGCTGCGGACCGGTCAACGCTTGAAAATTTGTCCCACGGACCGGTGAGGGGTATTTAACAAAAAACAAAAAAAAACATTTTATTTTTTCCATAAAGAAATACAATTATGTGTGCTTACAGACTGTATTGATCTATATTGATATAATTAATATATAATGTATATATTGTGTTTTTTATGTTGATTTAATATTAAAAAAAAAAATTTCTTGTGCGGCCCGGTACCAATCGGTCCGCGGACCGGTACCGGGCCACGGCCCGGTGGTTGGGGACCACTGGCCTATACTGTATAAAACTACAAAATAACAAACACGGAGGCTCCAGTTTTACACGAGGACCTCTTTATTTTGTTTGTTTTCAAAACTCCGCTCCACCCCAACGTGTCCCCACTTCCGCTCTTAGCGCCTTCAAAATAAGAGCTCAAGGCATATACTGTATAACAGCTTATAAAAGGAACTTAACACAGTGTTTCCCACACATTCATTTATTTGTGGCGGCCCGCCACGAAAGAATTAAGGCCGCCACAAAAAAAAAATATATAGTTTTTAATTTTTTAATTAATTTATTTATTTTTTGTGTCCTGTCCAGCTTCTCAGGCTAATCACATAGTTGATGTAGTTGCCCATATCGGCTGTTCAGATTTACTTTACAAAAGAGAAGTGTAGGATCAAGATTTTTGGAGCTCTTTGTTCAGTGGATCAGGGGCCGTACTTATCAAGCTTCTTAGAGTGCCATTTTACACTTAAGTCTTGAGAATTTGCGAAATTTAGTCCTACTCTCAAACTTGAGAATAAAAGCTTTTTATCAACGTTCTTAAGTCTAAGAATCACTCCTACTCTCCACGATATTTAAGAGACCTTCAGAGGTGTCTTAAGTGGTTAGGAGTTGCCAGCAGGGGATGGCACTGAGGCGAGAGAGACGTGCGCGGACGTTCAGGGAGCGGAACGATGTCCTGGATTTGTTTGATGACGAGCAGCTGATCAAACGGTATCATTTAGACAGAGCGGGTATTATTTTTGTCACAGATTTAATACTTTTCGATTCCTTGTTGATTTCTGCATGTGGCTGCAGTGGGTTAGTATATATAGAGCCACCCACACCAGTTTCAAATTAGTTGCCTAATTAATGAATTGGAAAGAAAATGTTATGAGAGTAGCGTATGTGTGTGGCCGTGAGGTGAGTGACGTCAGTGAGTGTGTGGGCGATAGAAGAGAGGGAGCGGTAGCGTGAGTGCCGGCGGGGACTAGTTTGTTTTGTATTATTTTGTAGTTTATTGTCAAAATATACACTCCCATTGTCCACTTAAATATTTCCAAGATATTTCTTTATTCTTAGACAACAGATTCCCTTCCGTGATTGGTCATTTCTATGGACACAGAAATGACGTCACCTAAATTCCGTTTACGGCACATAGTAATGTCGTAATTCAGCTCTGAGTGTGACACTTAAGATTCCGTCCTACACTTCGCTGAAAGTGTGAGTAAGACGCTTGATAACTAACTTTTAAGTGCAGCTTTCAGCGAAGAATTTATTTACTCTTAAGTCAACTCTTAGCAGACTTCTTAGGAGTAATTCTAAGAAGCTTGATAAGTACGGCCCCAGATGTTTGATGAAGCTTTGTGTCTATCTACCACCACTACTGTTTTCTGTTTATTTGTTACTGGCTGTGGCAGGATACCTCTGCCTCTGTTTCACTTTATGTTGCTGGTAAATAATATGGTTGTAGTAGTAGGCTAAAGTTAAATTATTTAGTATGCACTAATTAAAGGGGCAGAGCTTTAAGAGACATTTTAGCTTTTATATTTTATAAGATATATTTTTTGTAAGAACCACAATTAATAAATATATTTCAGTGAATAACTTATTGTTCAAATCTGTATATAAATATGTACATAAAGTGTTGTAATTATATTGTAAAATGGATGGATGGATGGACGTTTTAAAACAAAACTGTTATTATTAATTAGTAAGTATACATGAGCCTTTTTAGAGAAAATCAAATCATTGTAGTGAATTATGCAAATTACTAGATGATGTCATGGTGACCACGCCCATAGCCACGCCCCCACCGCCACGGGTATCTTGGCAGTTTATGGGAAACACTGTAACATCACAAAGAGGCAAGTCCATAAAAAAAGGTTACATAATTATTGTTATTAAATTATTCTAAAATGCATTTTCTGACGTCATCAGACCCCCCACCCCCTCCCTTCCATTGTCAACATTTCCCCAAACTTGTCCCCATTCGTTTGTGCTGCGATATTGTTATTGTCAAAGTAGGGCTGGGCGATATGGCCTTTTTATTAATATCTGGATATGTTTAGGCCATGTCACGATGCACCATATATATCTGGATATTTTGCCTTAGCCTTGAATGAACACTTGATGCATATAATCACAGCAGTACGACGATTCTATGTGTCTACATTAAAACATTCTTCTTCATACTGCATTAATAATATATGCTACTTTTAAACTTTCATGCAGGGAGGGAAATCACAACTAAGTCAATTTCCAAAAACTGTATTTTATTAAGCAGTGGCACAAACATTCATGTCATTTCCAAAACAGAAAGTGCAAGATTGTCAGAGAGATTTTAAAACAAGCTATTTGTGCACTTTTGTGCATGATTTTACTAAGATGACATATCAAAACAGTAAATTAAAGTGCACTTTTTAGACTTAGACTTAAACTTCCTGTGTATTGTTATTCAAATTTGAACTTTACAGTACAGATAAGAACTAAATTTCGTTGCATTTTAGGGTTTTTGTTTTTTTCTCAGTACGTTACAACTGTTTGTGTGTGTAACGCTCCAGATTTGTCCTGTTTGTTTCTTGCAGGTTTGTTTGGAGTAAGCGTACAACAAAAACTGGTCGGCCATCATGGAGCGCGATGCAACCAGACCGCTCGCAGCCTCCTCCAGCTGCACAGAAGAGAGCCGTCACCCTGGCTGACCTATCAGCATCTCATCTTCCTGAAACGGCAGGTAGACACCAGGGTGGTTCTTTATCCGGTCTTTATGTTTACACCTGCTGAACAGGTGTGCGTTCCCCGCAGTATGTGGCCAAGAACATCGGAGAGCTCCACCAGCGCGCCGCCCCCAAGCAGGCCCCCGCGCGCTCCGTGGTGGACGAGGCCGACGACGCTGTCGTAAGGCAGGTTCCGAGAGTTCCCGTCATCCAGTCGCCGGTTGCAGAGGAAACGTCCGTCTCGGTCGCGCCGGAAACGTCCGGTGCGGCGACCAAAACCTCGCAGGAGACGCCCCACCTCCACGTGGAGACGGACGAGGCGCGGGAAGCTCGTCTGGACCGACAGTGGAAGCAGCTGAAGGTCGACATGGCCGACTTGCCGGACGTCTACGCCCGGCTCACCAAAATAAAACTCACAGGTAGAGCACACACAATCTAAAAACGCTGTTATTCTATTCCATGGGTCACCAACGCGGTGCCCGCGGGCACCAGGTAGCCCGTAAGGACCAGATGAGTAGCCCGCAGGCCTGTTCTAAAAATAGCTCAAATAGCTAATTTTTTAAATGTTATTTATTTACTAGCAAGCTGGTCTCGCTTTGCCCGACATTTTTAATTCTAAGAGAGACAAAACTCAAATAGAATTTGAAAATCCAAGAAAATATTTTAAAGACTTGGTCTTCACTTGTTTAAATAAATTCATTAATTTGTTTTACTTTGCTTCTTATAACTTTCAGAAAGACAATTTTAGAGAAAAAAATACAACCTTAAAAATGATTTTAGGATTTTTAAACACATATACCTTTTTACCTTTTAAATTCCTTCCTCTTCTTTCCTGACAATTTAAATCAATGTTCAAGTACATTTATTGTTATTATTGTAAAGAATAATAAATACATTTTATATTATTTCTTCATTTTAGCTTCTGTTTTTTCGACGAAGAATATTTGTGAAATATTTCTTCAAATTTATTATGATTAAAATTCAAAAAAAATATTCTGGCAATTCTAGAAAATCTGTAGAATCAAATTTAAATCTTATTTCCAAGTCTTTTGAATTTCTTTTAAAATTTTTGTTCTGGAAAATCTAGAAGAAATAATGATTTGTCTTTGTTAGAAATATTGCTTGGTCCAATTTGTTATATATTCTAACAAAGTGTAGATTGGATTTTAACCTATTTAAAATATGTCATCAAAATTCTAAAATTAATCTTAATCAGGAAAAATTACTAATGATGTTCCATACATTTTTTTTATTTTTTTTCAAAAATATTCAAATTAGCTAGTTTTTCTATTCTTTTTTTCGGTTGAATTTTGAATATTAAAGAGTCGAAATTGAAGATAAACTATGTTTCAAAACTTAATTGTCATTTTTTTTGTGTTTTCTCCTCTTTTAAACCGTTCAATTAAAGGCCTACTGAAATGAATTTTTTTTATTTAAACGGGGATAGCAGATCTATTCTATGTGTCATACTTGATCATTTCGCGATATTGCCATATTTTTGCTGAAAGGATTTAGTATAGAACAACGACGATAAAGATTGCAACTTTTGGTATCTGATAAAAAAAAGGCTTGCACCTACCGGAAGTAGCGTGACGTAGTCAGTTGAACATATACGCAAAGTTCCCTATTGTTTACAATGATGGCCGCATGAAGTGAGAGAGATTCGGACCGAGAAAGCGACAATTTCCCCATTAATTTGAGCGAGGATGAAAGATTTGTGGATGAGTAAAGTGCAAGTGAAGGACTAGTGGGGAGTTGAAGCTATTCAGATAGGGAAGATGCTGTGAGAGCCGGGGGTGACCTGATATTCAGCTGGGAATGACTACAACAGTAAATAAACACAAGACATATATATACTCTATTAGCCACAACACAACCAGGCTTATATTTAATATGCCACAAATTAATCCTGCATAAAAACACCTGCGTGTTTGTTATGCTAGCTCCTAGCTCCTCTGCTAGCTCCTAGCTCCATAGAACACGCCAATACAATTCAAACACCTGATCAACACACACAATCACTCAGCCCAAAAGACCGTTTACCTAACCCAAGGTTCATAAAGCTTATATATTTTTAAAAAGTTACGTACGTGACGCGCACATACGGTCAAGTTATCGAATGTTTAGCAGCCAAGGCTGCATACTCACGGTACCTGATATTCAGCTGGGAATGACTACAACAGTAAATAAACACAAGACATATATATACTCTATTAGCCACAACACAACCAGGCTTATATTTAATATGCCACAAATTAATCCTGCATAATAACACCTGCGTGTTTGTTATGCTAGCTCCTAGCTCCTCTGCTAGCTCCTAGCTCCATAGAACACGCCAATACAATTCAAACACCCGATCAACACACACAATCACTCAGCCCAAAAGACCGTTCACCTAACCCAAGGTTCATAAAGCTTATATATTTTTAAAAAGTTACGTACGTGACGCGCACTTACGGTACGGTACGTGTTATGCTAGCTCCTAGCTCCTCTGCTAGCTCCTAGCTCCATAGAACACGCCAATACAATTCAAACACATGATCAACACACACAATCACTCAGCCCAAAAGACCGTTCACCTAACCCAAGGTTCATAAAGCTTATATATTTTAAAAAAGTTACGTACATACGCAAAAAAAAGCCAAAGCTGCATACTCACAGTAGCACGTCTGCGTCTTTGTCATCCAAATCAAAGTAATCCTGGTAAGAGTCTGTGTTGTCCCAGTTCTCTACAGGCGTCTGTGTATCCAAATCAAAAGTCCTCCTGGTTAGAGTCTCTGTTATCCGAGTTCTTCCATCTTGACTGCATCTTTCGGGAATGTAAACAAAGAAGCGCCGGCTGTGTACTGTTGTGGCTGACTACGTTCGAAAAATACGTCCATTTCGCACCGACAACTTTCTTCTTTGCTTGCTTGGCTTCCTTCTCCATAATGCAATGAACATGATTGAAACAGATTCACGAACACAGATGTCCAGAATACTGTGGAATTATGAAATGAAAACAGAGCTTTTTCGTACCGGCTTCAATGTGGAAGGCATACCCGTGTTCGTCGGGCTACGTCACGCGCATACGTCATCCTCAGAGGCGTTTCGAACCGGAAGTTTAGCGGCAAATTTAAAATGTCACTTTATAAGTTAACCCGGCCGTATTGGCATGTGTTATAATGTTAAGATTTCATCATTGATATATAAACTATCAGACTGCGTGGTCGGTAGTAGTGGGTTTCAGTAGGCCTTTAAGTGTAAATATCATTAATTATTAATAATAACATAGAGTTAAAGGTAAATTGAGCAAATTGGCTATTTCTGGCAATTTATTTAAGTGTGTATCAAACTGGTAGCCCTTCGCATTAATCACTACCCAAGAAGTAGCTCTTGCTTTCAAAAAGGTTGGTGACCCCTGTTCTATTCTATTATGATTAATTATCTTTACATTTCAGCACTCGTGGTTATGACTACGGCTGCTGGTTACGCAATGGCCCCGGTGCCCTTTGACCCCGTCATCTTCTCGGTGTCGTGCCTGGGAACGGGTCTGGCCTCCTGTGCAGCCAACTCCATCAACCAGGTAAGCAATGCGGTCAAATCACTGCCATGTCTGCCTGAACACAGCAACAATACTTTTTACACGTGTCTGTCATGGAACAAAATTCATATCTTGCATAGTTCCATCCATCCATTTTTCTACCGCTTGTCCCTTTCCGGGTTGCTGGAGCCTATCTCAGCTGCATTCGGGCGGAAGGCTGCGTACACCCTGGACAAGTCGCCACCTCATCCTGCATAGTTTTTCAAAGTAATTCATGTACAGTGGGTCTTCTAAGAAATGTTACCTTTTAACAAATAAAGGAAATAGAAATGATCAATTCCAGGATTGGCTATTCAGAAACCTCTTTTTTACTGTAAAGAGAAGGTTTTAAGTAGGGCTGCAACTAACGATTAATTTGATAATCGATTAATCTGTCGATTATTACTTCGATTAATAATCGGATAAAAGAGACAAACTACATTTCTATCCTTTCCAGTATTTTATTGAAAAAAACCAGCATACTGGCACCATACTTATTTTGATTATTGTTTCTCAGCTGTTTGTACATGTTGCAGTTTATAAATAAAGGTTTATTTAAAAAAAAAAAAAAAAAAATTTAACAAAAAAAAAAAAAGCCTCTGCGCATGCCCATAGCATAGATCCAACGAATCGATGACTAAATTAATCGGCAACTATTTTTATAATCGATTTTAATCGATTTAATCGATTAGTTGTTGCAGCCCTAGTTTTAAGTAATATTGTAACTTGGGCCGTAAAAAAACAAAACAGTTAAGTCAAGTAACTAGATGAGGCAATTCCTGATTTAATTGTGTGTTAACGTTCCAATGCTGAAGTTGAAGTAAAATGCTGATAGAATGTAGTATGAATGGAAGAATAGTTTGAATGTTGAAGAGTTTGAATTTCCAGGAAAACCGGAGTTTTGTTTGGAACTTGGGAAAGTGTTAGTTTGAATGTTCAGGATGAGTGGAATGTGTTATTGGAATGGTTTGCATAGGTGGAAAAATGTGGGAATAGTGCAACATGGAAAAATGTCCCATTCATTTCAATGGGAACTTCCGGGACATTTGGTAATTTTGGGAAAAGTGGGATTTTTTTGAAAACGAATGAATGTCCTGAATGAGCTGAATTAGTTGGTGTTGGAATTGTTTAAATCGGTCAATAAATGCTGAAGTAGTAACCGTTTTTTTTAAATTGAAAAATGGTATTACGGAATTTCCGGAAAACCGGGAATTTTTCAAGTTCTTAAACCAACTTGTTTTTTTGTCTTGACCAAGAGGAATGTTTGGACAGTGGAACGGTTGAAATGGGTTGACAAATGTGAAAGGAGTCATCGCACTAAAAAAGGTTGAACATAAGGTTAGAAAAAAATCAGGAATTCCTGGAAATGTGTGGAATGTGGACAAATGGATGTTTGAATTTCCAGGATGTGTTGAAGGTGAAATGATTTGAATCGGTTGAAAAATGTGGGAATTGTGGAAGTTTGAAAAATGGACCAATATTTCCAATGAGAATTTTATGGAAATTTGGGAATTCCGGGAAAAGTGGGATTTTTTGGAAAAATGCTAAAAAGTGTGAACGTTCTGAACGAGTTGTTGTTGGAATTGTTTAAATCGGTCAAGAAATGTTGAAGTAGTAACCGTTTTTTTAATCGAAAAGTGGTATTACGGAATTTACGGAAAACCGGGAATTTTTCAAGTTCTTACACCAACTTGGTTTTTTGTCTTGACCAAAAGGAATGTTTGGACAGTGGAACGGTTGAAATGGGTTGACAAATGTGAAAGGAGTCATCGCACCAAAAAAGGTTGGACATAAGGTTGGAAAAACAAAGGAATTCCTGGAAATGTGTGGAATGTGGAAAAATGGATGTTTGAATTTCCAGGATGTGTTGAAGGTGGAATGGTTTGAATCGGTTGAAAAATGTGGGAATTGTGGAAGTTTGAAAACTGGACCAATCTTTCCAATGAGAATTTTATGGAAATTTGGGAATTCCGGGAAAAGTGGGATTTTTTTGAAAAATGCTAAAAAGTGTGAACGTTTTGAACGAGTTGGTGTTGGAATTGTTTAAATCGGTCAAGAAATGTTGAAGCAGTAACAGTTTTTTTAACCGAAAAATGGTATTACGGAATTTACGGAAAACCGGGAATTTTTCACGTTCTTACACCAACTTGGTTTTTTGTCTTGACCAAGAGGAATGTTTGGACAGTGGAACGGTTGAAATGGGTTGACAAATGTGAAAGGAGTCATTGCACTAAAAAAGGTTGGACATAAGGTTGGAAAAACAAAGGAATTCCTGGAAATGTGTGGAATGTGGAGAAATGGATGTTTGAATTTCCAGGATGTGTTGAAGGTGGAATGGTTTGAATCGGTTGAAAAATGTGGGAATTGTGGAAGTTTGAAAAATGGATCATTAATTTTGAATGGGGAAAATGTCCCTAAAAACTGGGAATTCTAGGAGATCTGGGAATGTTTTTAGAATTGCTGAAAGGGAGCACACCATTTCTGAACAGGCTGAATATTTTGAAGTTGGAACGGTTTGAATTGGATAAAAAATGTGGGAGTTGTGGAACTTTGAAAAATGTCCCAATCTTTTCAATGAGAATTTTATGGAAATTTAAGGAAAAGCGGGAATTTTTTTGAAAATGCTAAAAAATGTGAATGTTCTGAATGAGTTGGTGTTTGTGTTGGAATTGTTTAAATCGGTCAAGAAATGTTGAACTGGTAACAGTTTTTTTAATTGAAAAATGGTATTACGGAATTTCCGGAAAACCGGGAATTTTTCAAGTTCTTAAACCAACTTGTTTTTTTGTCTTGACCAAGAGGAATGTTTGGACAGTGGAACGGTTGAAATGGGTTGACAAATATGAAAGGAGTCATTGCACTAAAAAAGGTTGGACATAAGGTTGGAAAAACAAAGGAATTCCTGGAAATGTGTGGAATGTGGAGAAATGGATGTTTGAATTTCCAGGATGTGTTGAAGGTGGAATGGTTTGAATCGGTTGAAAAATGTGGGAATTGTGGAAGTTTGAAAAATGGACCAATCTTTCCAATGAGAATTTTATGGAAATTTGGGAATTCCGGGAAAAGTGGGATTTTTTGGAAAAATGCTAAAAAGTGTGAACGTTCTAAACGAGTTGGTGTTGGAATTGTTTAAATCGGTCAAGAAATGTTGAAGTAGTAACAGTTTTTTTAATCGAAAAGTGGTATTACGGAATTTACGGAAAACCGGGAATTTTTCAAGTTCTTACACCAACTTGTTTTTTTGTCTTGACCAAGAGGAATGTTTGGACAGTGGAACGGTTGAAATGGGTTGAAAAAGTTAAATCACCAAAAATGATTGAAAATTGCAACATTACCTAGAAGTACTTGGGCTGAGTGCGCTCTCAGTGCCGCTAGAGTGATCGGCAAGTATCAAAGTGCGGGGCGTGACGTCACGCGTAACCCGGGTATGGTAACATGGCATTGTTGGATTTGGTCAGTCCCAAAGAAGGATTGGATTCAGTACCCATCCTACTCACAAGGCATTGTAGGATTTGGTCAGTCCCAAAGAAGGATTGGATTCGGTACCCATCCTACTCACAAGGCATTGTTGGATTTGGTCAGTCCCAAAGAAGGATTGGATTCGGTACCCACCCTACTCACAAGGCATTGTAGGATTTGGTCAGTCCCAAAGAAGGATTGGATTCGGTACCCATCCTACTCACAAGGCATTGTTGGATTTGGTCAGTCCCAAAGAAGGATTGGATTCGGTACCCATCCTACTCACAAGGCATTGTAGGATTTGGTCAGTCCCAAAGAAGGATTGGATTCGGTACCCATCCTACTCACAAGGCATTGTAGGATTTGGTCAGTCCCAAAGAAGGATTGGATTCGGTACCCATCCTACTCACAAGCCATTGTTGGATTTGGTCAGTCCCAAAGAAGGATTGGATTCGGTACCCATCCTACTCACAAGGCATTGTTGGATTTGGTCAGTCCCAAAGAAGGATTGGATTCGGTACCCATCCTACTCACAAGGCATTGTAGGATTTGGTCAGTCCCAAAGAAGGATTGGATTCGGTACCCATCCTACTCACAAGGCATTGTAGGATTTGGTCAGTCCCAAAGAAGGATTGGATTCGGTACCCATCCTACTCACAAGGCATTGTTGGATTTGGTCAGTCCCAAAGAAGGATTGGATTCGGTACCCATCCTACTCACAAGGCATTGTAGGATTTGGTCAGTCCCAAAGAAGGATTGGATTCGGTACCCATCCTACTCACAAGGCATTGTAGGATTTGGTCAGTCCCAAAGAAGGATTGGATTCGGTACCCATCCTACTCACAAGGCATTGTAGGATTTGGTCAGTCCCAAAGAAGGATTGGATTCGGTACCCATCCTACTCACAAGGCATTGTAGGATTTGGTCAGTCCCAAAGAAGGATTGGATTCGGTACCCATCCTACTCACATGACATTGTTGGATTTGGTCAGTCCCAAAGAAGGATTGGATTCGGTACCCATCCTACTCACAAGGCATTATAGGATTTGGTCAGTCCCAAAGAAGGATTGGATTCGGTACCCATCCTACTCACAAGGCATTGTAGGATTTGGTCAGTCCCAAAGAAGGATTGGATTCGGTACCCATCCTACTCACAAGGCATGATGTTTTTTTTATTTAGAATTTAGTAGGCATATTCCCCCAAATATATTCAGATTGAATTCCAAGATGCTTTGAAGACGTGTGCTATACTTAGTAGCCGTCAGACGCTGCAGACAACTTCTTGTCTTCTTGAAACTCCTCTTTTTTTGTGCGAGCATCTGAAGTTGGCTGTTATTATTGCCAGCCTGAAAGCTTTTTTTACTGCCCTAAAGGAAAGAGCGTCCGCGCTCACCGCGAACGCCAACAGTGGAGTGTTGACACTCTACGTGCTAATCTGCGCCGTGACTCGAGAATGTTTGCGTAATGAGTGACCTCGCCCTCAGCCCCGGTTTGAACTCTGCTGAGTCGTGTCTTTCCGGGCCTCTAATTTGTCGCTGGCTTTTATTACATGGCAGGTCGCACAAAAACATTCTTCAACCAAAATCCACCTATGGACCTGAACTTCTTCTCTCTGGCATTTCTTTTTCAAATGTGTGCTTTTATTGAGTGTTTTTTTTTTGTCTGTGTAGGGTTGGGCGATGAAACAGTATTAAAGGCCTACTGAAAGCCACTACTACCGACCACGCAGTCTGATAGTTTATATATCAATGATGAAATCTTAACATTGCAACACATGCCAATACGGCCGGGTTAACTTATAAAGTGACATTTAAAATTTCCCGGGAAATATCCGGCTGAAACGTCGCGGTATGATGACGTATGCGCGTGACATAGTCAGTTTAACGGAAGTTATGGTACCCTGTAGAATCCTATACAAAAAGCTCTGTTTTCATTTCATAATTCCACAGTATTCTGGACATCTTTTGCAATTTGTTTAATGAACAATGAAGGCTGCAAAGAAGACAGTTGTAGGTGGGATCGGTGTATTAGCAGCGGACTACAGCAACACAACCAGGAGGACTTTGTTGGAGAGCAGACGCGCTAGCCGGCGACCTCACCTTGACTTCCTACGTCTCCGGGCCGCCAAACGCATCGGGTGAAGTCCTTCGTCCTTCCGCCGATTGCTGGAACGCAGGTGAGCACGGGTATTGATGAGCAGATGAGGGCTGGCTGGCGTAGGTGGAGAGCTAATGTTTTTAGCATAGCTCTGTGCGGTCCGGTTGCTAAGTTGCTAAGTTAGCTTCAATGGTGTCGTTAGCACAGCATTGTTTACCTTCGCCAGCCTGGAAAGCATTAACCGTGTATTTACATGTCCACGGTTTAATAGTATTGTTGATTTTCTATCTATCCTTCCAGTCAGGGGTTTATTTTTTTTGTTTCTATATGCAGTTAAAGCACGATGCTATCACGTTAGCTCTTAGCTAAAGCCTTTCGCCGATGTATTGTCGTGGAGATAAAAGGGACTGAATGTCCATTTCGCGTTCTCGACTCTCATTTTCAAGAGGATATAGTATCCCAGGTGGTTTAAAATACAAATCCGTGATCCACAATAGAAAAAGGAGAGTGTGTGGAATCCAATGAGCCAGCTTTTACCTAAGTTACGGTCAGAGCGAAAAAAGATACGTCCTGCACTGCCTCTAACATTCCTCATCCACCAATCTTTCATCCTCGCTCAAATTAATGGGGTAATGGTCCGAATCGCTCTAGCTGCGTTGAAAACAATAGGAAAATATGAGGGAGTGAACAACTGACAACGTCACGCTACTTCCGGTAGGGGCAAGGTTTTTTTTTTTATCAGAGACCAAAAGTTGCGAACTTTATCGACGTTGTTCTCTACTAAATCCTTTCAGCAAAAATATGGCAATATCGCAAAATGATCAAGTATGACACATAGAATGGATCTGCTATTCCCGTTTAAATAAAAACATTTCATTTCAGTAGGCCTTTAATACACATCGTTTAGGGTTGTAACGGTACACAACAATTTTGGTTCGGTACGTACCTCGGTTTAGAGGTCACGGTTCGGTTCATTTTCGGTACAGTAAGAAAACAACAAAATATACATTTTTGGGTTGTTTATTTACCAAATTTGCAAAATCTTCCCCCCAAAATATTTTTCTTAGTGAAATATTTGATGTGAAGTGATCGGAATATCAATAATTCATAATAACATTGATTTTGATTCAATATTATGTTTTGAGCAATGACAGTTTGAAAGAAAAAAAACAGCTTTGTTTTATTAGTCAACATTGCAACTTTTTCTAAATTACATTTACTTTAAGCTTTTTTATTTCACTTTTGTTATGTTTTTGTTTATTTGAATAGTATTTTTAGAATGTGCCGTGGGCCTTTAAAACATTAGCTGTGGGCCGCAAATGGCCTCCGGGGCACACTTTTGACACCCCTGCTATAGATAATAAAAAAAATAAATGTGATAAATCTATGGATAAAAAGCAAAGCCTGGCGACGCATGCGCGTTTATCATAACTCTCTCTCTCTCTCTCTCTCTCTGTCTCTGCCCCTCCCTCACCAATGCTGCTGCGCACCTTCACAATTTGTTTTGTTTTTAACCCCTTCTTAACCCTGAACGTACATTGAAAATACACGCAACCCTAACTCAAAATGCCGGACATTTGAGGCATTTAAAGGCCTACTGAAATGATTTTTTAAAAATTTAAACGGGAATAGCAGATCCATTCTATGTGTCATACTTGATCATTTCGCGATATTGCCATATTTTTGCTGAAAGGATTTAGTAGAGAAAATCGACGATAAATTTCGCAACTTTTGCTCGCTGATTTAAAAAAAAGCCTTGCCTGTAGCGGAAGTAGCGTGACGTCACAGGAGCTAGTATTCCTCACAATTCCCCGTTGTTTACAATGGAGCGAGAGAGATTCGGACCGAGAAAGTGACGATTACCCCATTAATTTGAGCGAGGATGAAAGATTCGTAGATAAGGAACGTTACAGTGAAGGACTTGAGAGGCAGTGCAGGACGTATCTTTTTTCGCTCTGACCGTAACTTAGGTACAAGCTGGCTCATTGGATTCCACACTCTCCTTTTTCTATTGTGGATCACGGATTTGTATTTCAAACCACCTGGGATACTATATCCTCTTGAAAATGAGAGTCGAGAACGCAAAATGGACATTCAGTGCCTTTTATCTCCACGACAATACATCGGCGAAATGCTTTAGCTACGAGCTAACGTGATAGCATCGGGCTTTAACTGCATATAGAAACAGAAAAATAAACCCCTGACTGGAAGGATAGATAGAAAATCAACAATACTATTAAACCGTGGACATGTAAATACACGGTTAATGCTTTCCAGGCTGGCGAAGGTTAACAATGCTGTGCTAACGACGCCATTGAAGCTAACTTAGCAACTTAGCAACGGGACCTCACAGAGCTATGCTAAAAACATTAGCTCTCCACCTACGCCAGCCAGCCCTCATCTACTCATCAACACCCGTGCTCACCTGCGTTCCAGCAATCGGCAGAAGGACGAAGGACTTCACCCGATGCGTTTGGCGGCCCGGAGACGTAGGAAGTCAAGGTGAGGTCGGCGGCTAGCGCGGCTAGCGCTCCAACAAAGTCCTCCTGGTTGTGTTGCTGTAGTCCGCTGCTAATACACCGATCCCACCTACAACTGTCTTCTTTGCAGCCTTCATTGTTCATTAAACAAATTGCAAAAGATGTCCAGAATACTGTGGAATTATGAAATGAAAACAGAGCTTTTTGTATAGGATTCTACGGGGTACCATAACTTCCGTTACTCTGACTTCGTCACGCGCATACGTCATCATACCGCGACGTTTCAGCCGGATATTTCCCGGGAAGTTTTAAAGGTCACTTTATAAGTTAACCCGGCCGTATTGGCATGTGTTGCAATGTTAAGATTTCATCATTGATATATAAACTATCAGACTGCGTGGTCGGTAGTAGTGGCTTTCAGTAGGCCTTTAAGAAACCCCGCCCTGACAGCTCCGCCAAAGAGGACGTATGGTCAGTATATCCTAGCCCGTTAGCTGCTAGCATGCCGTGTGTTGTGCCTCGGTGTGCATTGTTTACACAACGTGCGTTACGCTACTTAATATGTCCGTGTGGAAACTCGTTCGGTACACCTCCGAACCGAACCGGAACCCCCGTACCGAAACGGTTCAATACAAATACACGTACCGTTACACCCCTAACATCGTGCTAAACACGTAATCGATATCAATGGAAAAAAAAATGTTGTTTTTGTCTATGCCATTCATTTGTTCCCAAATCGTTCTTGTTTGACTCTTTTTTTCTTTTTTTTGTCCTATCCAGCTTCTCAGGCAAATCATATAGTAGATGTAGATGCCCATATCGGCTGTACAGATTTACTTTACCAAAGAGAAGTGTGGGATACTTCTCTTGTTGCCTTATTTGTATTTGACTTTATTAAATGTATTTATATTATCATTTGGTGCAGCCGGGCCGGAGCAGGAGGGGATAGAAAGAGGAAAGAAAGGAAGACAGAGGGGGAAATTGTGGGGACAAGAGGGGGATTAGACAGAGAGACAACAACAACAACAAACACAACAATAACAACAACAACAACAATAAAGCAACATCAGCAAATATGATATGTACAAATATGATGGTAAAAGTGATAGCAAACAAGCAGTTAGCGAAATAAATAATAATACAGAAATGACAATGAGCATTATTACACTACAGCAATACAAATACCAATAGAAATAGCGCTATTGATAATGAACAATACCAATAGTTTACCTCTATTATCAACAATACAGTTGTTCAAATGCAACAATACATACAGTATATGTCATGATAACTAGAGATACAAAAGAATGCAGAAAAATGGAGGGGAAGAAAGAGAAGCCAGCTATATTAACCTTGTAGATTGTTATAGTAACAATAGGTTGAGCTTTGTCAGTGTGCCATGTGTTACCCAGTTTATCCTAGGGCAACAACATTAATATATGTTTGATGAAACGTGATTATGTGCATGAGTGTATGTATGCATATGTGCAGTATGTGTATATGTATGTTTGTACAGTGAATGTATATGTACAGTATGTGTATATGTATGTTTGTACAGTGAATGTATATGTACAGTATGTGTATATGTATGTTTGTACAGTGAATGTATATGTACAGTATGAGTATATGTATGTTTGTACAGTGAATGTATATGTACATGTATGTGTATATGTATGTTTGTACAGTGAATGTATATGTACAGTATGTGTATATGTATGTTTGTACAGTGAATGTATAGGTACAGTATGTGTATATGTATGTTTGTACAGTGAATGTATATGTACATGTATGTGTATATGTATGTTTGTACAGTGAATGTATATGTACAGTATGAGTATATGTATGTTTGTACAGTGAATGTATATGTACATGTATGTGTATATGTATGTTTGTACAGTGAATGTATATGTACAGTATGTGTATATGTATGTTTGTACAGTGAATGTATAGGTACAGTATGTGTATATGTATGTTTGTACAGTGAATGTATATGTACATGTATATGTATGTTTGTACAGTGAATGTATATGTACAGTATGTGTATATGTATGTTTGTACAGTAAATGTATATGTACATGTATATGTATGTTTGTACAGTGAATGTATATGTACAGTATGTGTATATGTATGTTTGTACAGTGAATGTATATGTACATGTATATGTATGTTTGTACAGTGAATGTATATGTACAGTATGTGTATATGTATGTTTGTACAGTGAATGCATATGTACAGTATGTGTATATGTATGTTTGTACAGTGAATGTATATGTACATGTATATGTATGTTTGTACAGTGAATGTATATGTACATGTATATGTATGTTTGCACAGTGAATGTATATGTACAGTATGTGTATATGTATGTTTGTACAGTGAATGTATATGTACAGTATGTGTATATGTATGTTTGTACAGTGAATGCATATGTACAGTATGTGTATATGTATGTTTGTACAGTGAATGTATATGTACAGTATGTGCATATGTATGTTTGTACAGTTAATTTATATGTACATGTATGTGTATATGTATGTTTGTACAGTTAATTTATATGTACAGTATGTGTATATGTATGTTTGTACAGTGAATGTATAGGTACATGTATGTGTATATGTATGTTTGTACAGTGAATGTATATGTACATGTATGTGTATATGTATGTTTGTACAGTTAATTTATATGTACAGTATGTGTATATGTATGTTTGTACAGTGAATTTATATGTATATGTATGTGTATATGTATGTTTGTACAGTGAATGTATATGTATATGTATGTTTGTACAGTGAATGTATAGGTACATTATGTGTCTATGTATGTATGAATGTATGTATGTATGTACAGTGAATGCGTGTGGATGTACAAACTTTGAGTATGTAGGTATGTACGTATTGATTGACGTTTTTGAATGATTAAGTTCACAAGTACACGATACACAACGAAGAGGAGCGTTTGGAGTTTAGTTTGTTGCTGCCGCAGCAAGTGGGAGCAGGAGAGGGTAGAGGAGCATCCAGCTGAGGCTTCATTAGGAAACTACACTTTTGTTGACATTTTTATTCCTTTATCATAACCAGAGGAAGGTTACATTTGAAATGAAAATGTTTACATTTCATATATTTTCCACCTGCTCCTTATTTTCCATAGGTCATTAAAAAATGATTATGGAAATAGGCCGCGACAAAACACTTGTGATGTTCTAAATGGTGCACAACAGTAGTTTTGGTGCCATGTCGCTGTGTAATTACCCACGTGTAGTGGATGATTACCTTCAAAGCAACACACTTCTCATCAAGTTGAGACAAACATTCCACCCTCAGATGTTCTCGTTCATAGGCGTAGTCACTTCAAAGAAACCATCAAAGCTGCGAGTTGTCTGCAAGAAGCAAATCGGAGCGAGGTGCCGTCGTCGAGACCCCCCCTCAAATGGCGTGTGTCGCCCCCATCCTACCTTGTCACACCTGACCACGCCGCCGTCTAATTACACTTCAAACTATTTGCAAGAAAACAAAAACAAAACGACATCGGCGACCTTCTGAAGAGCTGTGAGCAAGTAACCCCGGGGTGTTGTGGTTTTCTCCTTCAACGTCTTAACTCGCGGTCTGACAGGTGGCCGCACGCAACAATCGCGTGCCACGGCCGAGATGCTCTCACCACTGAAAAGGTTGTCCGTGTCGGAGATGACGCGTCTCGCCGTGCGGGGGATGTCATTACCAGACATTCCTGTGTTTTGTACAATGTGGTAGTCTGGAAACCCTGGCTTTGCTTTAGAGCAGTCAGTGTGCAGCTTGAATGGCAGCATAGAGCCAGTGGAAAAGAGTTCAGTTCAGTTTCAGTTTGTTGTGGAACATGCATACGTTCTACGGCGGGAATAAAACTGGACTGGTGGCAGAGAAGAGGACTGTGGGAAAACTAGTGAGCATCCTGGATGCTGCCAGTCACCTTCTGCATAGCGTTGTCTGTAGCCAGAGGAGCCGGTTCAGTGCTAGACTGCTTCATCCCAAGTGCAGGACTAATAGACTCAAAAACTCCTTTGCCCCACACGCTATTATACTGTACAACTCCTCTCTGGGGGGCAGGGGGGTACTAGGAGGACAGGGGATGCAAAACAATAACAGTGCAATACTTTTTCATAACATGGTAACTAGGGATGTCCGATAATGGCTTTTTGCCGATATCCGATATTCCGATATTGTCCAACTCTTTAATTACCGATACCGATATCAACCGATACCGATATATACAGTCGTGGAATTAACACATTATTATGTCTAATTTGGACAACCAGGTATGGTGAAGATAAGGTACTTAAACAAAAAAAATTATAAAATAAAATAAGATCAATAAATTAAAAACATTTTCTTGAATAAAAAAGAAAGTAAAACAATATAAAAACAGTTACATAGAAACTAGTAATTAATGAAAATGAGTAACATTAACTGTTAAAGGTTAGTACTTTATTAGTGGAGCAGCAGCACGCACAATCATGTGTGCTTACGGACTGTATCCCTTGCAGACTGTATTGATACATATTGATATATAATGTAGGAACCAGAATATTAATAACAGAAAGAAACAACCCTTTTGTGTGAATGAGGAGGGAGGTTTTTTGGGTTGGTGCATTAATTGTAAGTGTATCTTGTGTTTTTTACGTTGATTTAATTAAAAAAACAAAACAAAAAAAAAAAAAAAAACGATACCGATAATAAAAAAAACGATACCGATAATTTCCGATATTACATTTTAACGCATTTTATCTAATAATAACAGTTTTGTTTTAAACGTCCAATCAATCCATCCATTTTACAATATAATTACAACACTTTATGTACATATTTATATACAGATTTGAACAAGTTATTCCCTGAAATATATTTATTAATTGTGGTTCTTACAAAAAATATATCTTATACAAATATAAGAGCTAAAATGTCTCTTAAAGCTCTGCCCCTTTAATTAGTGCATACTAAATAATTTAACTTTAGCCTACTACTACAACCATATTATTTACCAGCAACATAAAGTGAAACAGAGGCAGAGGTGTCCTGCCACAGTCAGTAACAAATAAACAGAAAACAGTAGTGGTGGTAGATAGACACAAAGCTTCATCAAACATCTGATCCACTGAACAAAGAGCTCCAAAAATCTTGATCCTACACTTCTCTTTTGTAAAGTAAATCTGAACAGCCGATATGGGCATCTACATCAACTATATCAGTGGTCCCCAACCTTTTTGTAGCTGCGGACCGGTCAACGCTTGAAAATTTGTCCCACGGACTGGTGGGGGGTGGTGGGGGGGGGGGGGGGGGGGGTGTATTTAAAAAATAAAAATAAATAATTTTTTTTTTTTTTTTACATAAATAAATACAATCATGTGTGCTTACGGACTGTATCCCTGCAGACTGTATTGATCTATATTGATATATAATATATATATTGTGTTTTTTATGTTGATTTCATTAAAAAAAAAAAAAAAAAAAAAAAAAAAAAATTAAATTTCTTGTGCGGCCCGGTGGTTGGGGACCACTGAACTATATGATTTGCCTGAGAAGCTTGACAGGACACAAAAAAAAATAAAAAAAGATTTAAAAAAAATAAAAAATATTTTTTTGTGGCGGCCTTAATTCTTTCGTGGCGGGCCGCAACAAATAAATGAATGTGTGGGAAACACTGTATTATTACACCCAATAATGTGTTTTCTTTTACCCTTTCTATATCCTTCTATTGGTATTTGTTTGACTTTCCCTTCTACTGTTACCAAATAGCTTTATTTTAGTTGTACTAAGATTCAAATATAGTCTCTTTTTGTCAAACCATCTTTTTAAAAGGAAGTCTTTTTAATTTGTTAATTTCCTCTGTTATTATTTGTACTATCGTCTGTGTGTTCTCTCCTGAACAAAACACAGTCGTGTCATCTGCAAATAATACTACATTTGAGTCCTTCTGATTACTGCTCTGCACACGCTTGGCATTCTCTCCATGAGCCTCAAGAGGTAGTCACCTGAAGTGGTTTTCACTTCACAGGTGTCATAGTTTTGATGCCTTCAGTGACAATCTACAATGTAAATAGTCATGGAAATAAAGAAAACACATTGAATGAGAAGGCGTGTCCAAACGTTTGGCCTGTACTGTGTTTTTATAATGTTACATCATCACTCATGACGTAAGTTGAATGATGCTGACACATTTGTTACTGGATACTTTCTAATAGGCAAGTATATATTTTTACAAATATGCAGTTTTTGACTGCAATATTGTTCAATGAAGGACGTTATTACGTATGTCTAGCTTGTATGCTATTGTTTACTTCAGTGTTTTTCAACCTTTTTTGAGTGAAGGCACATTTTTTGCGTTGAAAAAATCTGGAGGCACACCACCAGCAGGAATCATTAAAAAACGAAACTCAGTTGACAGTAAAGAGTCGTTGTCGCAATTGCTGGATATGACTTTAAACTAGGGCTGCAACAACTAATCGATTAAATCGATTAAAATCGATTATAAAAATAGTTGCCGATTAATTTAGTCATCGATTCGTTGGATCTATGCTATGTGCATGCGCAGAGGCTTTTAAAATAAATAAATAAATATTTTTTATTTTTTTAAAATAAATCTTTATTTATGAACTGCTACGTGTACAAACAGCTGCGAAACAATAATCAAAATAAGTATGGTGCCAGTATGCTGTTTTTTTTCCAATAAAATACTGGAAAGGATAGAAATGTAGTTTGTCTCTTTTATCCGATTATTAATCGATTAATCGAAGTAATAATCGACAGATTAATCGATTATCAAATTAATCGTTAGTTGCAGCCCTACTTTAAACCATATTCAAGCATGCATGACTATAGCTCTTGTCTCAAAGTAGGTGTACTGTCACCACCTGTCACATCACGCCCTGACTTATTTGGACTTGTTTGCTGATTTCCTGTGTGTACTGTTTTAGTTCTTGTCTTGCGCTCCTATTTTGGTGGCCTTTCCCCTTTTTTGGTATTTTCCTGTAGCAGCTTAATGTCTTCCTTTTGAGCGATATTTCCCGCATCGACTTTGTTTTAGCCGTCAAGAATATTTCAGTTGTTTTTATCCTTCTTTGTGGGGACATTGTTGATTGTCATGTCATGTTCGGATGTACATTGTGGACGCCGTCTTTGCTCCACAGTAAGTCTTTGCTGTCGTCCAGCATTCTGTTTTTGTTTACTTTGTAGCTAGTTCAGTTTTAGTTTTGTTCTGCATCGCCTTCCCTAAACTTCAACGCCTTTTCTTAGGGGCACTCACCTTTTGTTTATTTTTGGTTTAAGCATTAAACACCTTTTTACCTGCACCCTGCCTCCCGCTGTTTCCCACATCTACCTGCTGCCACCTACTGATATGGAAGAATATTGCACTGCCGAGCTCTAGACAGCACCGACACTTAACAACAACACATAATTTGCAGACTTAATTACTGGTTTGCAAAACATATTTTTAACCCAAATAGGTGAAATTAGATAATCTCCCACGGCACACCAGACTGTATCTCACGGCCGCGGCACAGTGGTTGAAAAACACTGGTATACTTAGCTGTTCTGTAGCTGCTAGCTTCTAGTAGCCTTTACATGCAAGCCAATATCATTTGATACTTTTTTTTGGATCGATATCTATGTCTAAGAATGTTGTCATTCATCCAGGTCATTATTTCAAGGCATTCAATCCATGGCAACTAGACTGTTTGGTTTGTTTTAGAAGACGAGTCCGAGTAGGCTTCATCAGTTCGGTCAGATCGAGTCCAGCAACTGGTGCCAAAACCCCAAATATTGATACTCCAAAACCAGGAGGGTGTGCCTAGGCAAGGAGGGTTTCACCCTGTCCTAGTGAGAAAAACAACTGTTTTAAAGTTAAAGTACCAATGATTTGAACTAAGCAAAATTATCTGCCAATAGAACAAGAACATTTGGCTTGTCAAGACTTTCCAAAACAAGTCAAATTAGCTAACCTCAATGAACCCCAAAATACCTTAAAATAAGTATATTCTCACTAATAACAAGGGCACTTTTCTTGATAGAAAAAACAAATATGAGACCTTTTTTCTCAATATGTTGAAAAATATTCTTAAATTAAGTACATGCTAGTGCCATTATCTTGACATAATGATATGCGCTCGGCATTACATTTCTTGCCATTTTCCCATCGATAACATGACATCATCGCGCCAAGTGCATGCTCTTTCAGTCAATTGGTGCGCAAGGAATAAATATATATATTTATATATATATTGTATATATATATCAGTGTTTCCCATAAACTGCCAAGATACCTGTGGCGGTGGGGGCGTGGCTATGGGCGTGGTCACCATGACATCATCGAGTAATTTGCATAATTTACTACAATGATATGATTTTCTCTAAAAAGGCTAAAAAAATGTATACTTACTAATTAATAATAACAGTTTTGTTTTAAAACGTCCATCCATCCATCCATCCATTTTACAATATAATTACAACACTTTATGTACATATTTATATACAGATTTGAACAATAAGTTATTCACTGAAATATATTTATTAATTGTGGTTCTTACAAAAAATATATCTTATAAAATATAAAAGCTAAAATGTCTCTTAAAGCTCTGCCCCTTTAATTAGTGCATACTAAATAATTTAACTTTAGCCTACTACTACAACCATATTATTTACCAGCAACATAAAGTGAAACAGAGGCAGAGGTGTCCTGCCACAGTCAGTAACAAATAAACAGAAAACAGTAGTGGTCAAATACAAATAAGGCAAAACAAGAGAAGTATCCTACACTTCTCTTTTGTAAAGTAAATCTGAACAGCCTATATGGGCATCTACATCAACTATATGATTTGCCTGAGAAGCTGGACAGGACAAAAAAATAAATAAAATAAAACATTTTTTTTATTTTATTTGTGGCGGACGTAATTCTTTCGTGGCGGGCCGCCACAAATAAATGAATGCGTGGGAAACACTATATATATATATATATATATATATATATATATATATATATATATATATATATATATATATATATATATATATATATATATATATATATATATATATATATGTATATATATATATATATATTTTTTTTTTTACAGCCCGGCCCCCGACCAAATTTTTTTTAAATTGTAATTTTGAAGAATTTTGCTGTACTGTGCCAACTGTACTACTATATGAGTACGTATTTTCTATTGTTACATTGAAAATAAAACAGCAAAGTCCATTTGGCTGTCATCCGTTTTAATTATGAGACACAATTGTGTCAAAGTCATGATTTTTTTATTTCATGCTTGAAATAAGAAATGATTACTTTAAAAAAGTAGTTTTATACTTGTGAGTAGGGATGTCCGATAATGGCTTTTTGCCGATATTCCGATATTGTCCAACTCTTTAATTACCGATACCGATATCAACCGATACCGATACTGATATATACAGTTGTGGAATTAACACATTATTATGCCTAATTTGGACAACCAGGTATGGTGAAGATAAGGTCCTTTTTTTTTTTTTTAAATTAATAAAATAAAATAAGATAAATAAATTAAAACAATTTTTTTGAATAAAAAAGAAAGTAAAACAATATAAAATCAGTTACATAGAAAGTAGTAATTAATGAAAATGAGTAAAATGAACTGTTAAAGGTTAGTACTATTAGTGGAGCAGCAGCACGCACAATCATGTGTGCTTACGGACTGTATCCCTTGCAGACTGTATTGATATATATTGATATATAATGTAGGAAGCACAATATTGATAACAGAAAGAAATGGGGGGAGGGAGGTTTTTTGGGTTGGTGCACTAATTGTAAGTGTATCTTGTGTTTTTTATGTTGATTTAATAAAAAAAAACAAAAAAAAACAACAAAAAAAACGATACCGATAATTTCCGATATTACATTTTAAAGCATTTATCGGCCGATATTATCGGACATCTCTACTTGTAAGCATGTTTTACTCAATATAGGTCATCAAATCTCAGCAACAAGCTGTAATATCTTACTGAGATCATTTAGGACCAAAACACTTAAAACAAGTAAAACACTCTCCGTGAGCGCTTTGAGTATCTAACAATAGAAAAGCGCAATATAACATCTAATCCATTATTATCATGAAATCTGCTTAGTGAGAAGAATTATCTTATCAGACGGAAAATAAGCAAATATCAGCCTTATTTGAGATATTTCATCTTACTTAGATTTCACTTTTTGCAGTGTAGAAAGTGTTTTGTTACTGTTTGGGAGTTAATACACGCACCAAAAGTACTTTGGTCTGTGTGGAGTTCGAACTAAACCTTGGGCCAAAGAGCTGGTCTGGAAAGAATCCTGCGGGCCTCACACCGCGCACCCTGCAGGTGTCCCAGCCGTCATCGCCCGGCTGTCTGGCCACTACTTCAGCTAATTGGATAATTGAGTTTTCAAGTCGCAGCCTGACAGAGGGCCGGGGGGACGCGTGAGGGTACTACCCCCGCCGTGTCAACAAGACCCCGTGTGGCCCTTTTATCGTCAAAATAAGCACGGGCTCGGCTGTTTTGACAGCAGCCGCGGCGTAATCGTACCCCCGCGTCGGCCTGTTTGTTTTGGTGTGCGTTCAAGCGAGTCGGCCCTGTGTCGTTTCTGACTTTGACTTTTCTTTTGTGTCCGCCCGCGTGAGACGTCTAAGGCTGGCACGCACAAGCGAGCCCCCACAAGCCCCCTTCCCCCTCTCACCATGTCCTGTTCAGGCATGCATGATTTACCCTCCTGCTTGTCTGCTCAGCTCCTTTGGCTCCCCAGGTAGGTGATATTGCCCCTCTTATTTCATCTTTGTACGCTGCTTTTTCGTCTTATAGAGAGAGACCCAGTGTAGAAGGGTGTTGCTGCGGCAACCGCAACATGCAACGTCCACTTTGAGCAGCGACTTGTTTGGTGCGTGGGACACTTTATGAAGAACTGGTGCTAGAGACGTGTCCAACTCTTGATTCATAGTGATACCTAAAGGGCCCCCACCGCCTCACTTTTCCCACTTAAGGTGAAAAATAGTCAAAAAGAGAAAAATGTTCCGTTATTTAGACTTCTGTACTACATTTACAAGCCGCTACGCTTTGAGCCCCGTGGTTTCTAAAACGGTGCGGCTCATAATGGGTTCAGAAAAACATGTAAAGCGACTTTGGGTACTTAGAAAAGCGCTATATAAATCCCAGGTATTATTATTATTATTATTATTTATGGATCGTTCTTCGCCGAGGGCCATCATGCAAATAGTTTTTATTAACAAACACACTGAAATGGTGTGTTATTGTCCGGTTCAAACACTGATGACACCTGTTAAACAGACAAGAAGCAAGGAATCATGCAGAGACAGAGTTCAATTTTGCTCAATGAGGAGAGACGTATGGGGCTGTACACTCCGTTACAGTTCCAACCTACGCCCTTTACGAGCAGAGGAGCATGTTGGGCAGCGCACACACACAACAACGTCCACTTTGAGCAGCGACAAAGCGACCAATCAGTGACTTGTTTGGTGCGTTAGACACTTTATGAAGAACTGGTGCTAGAGACGTGTCCAACTCTTGATTCATAGTGATACCTAAAGGGCCCCCTCCGCCTCACTTTTCCCACTTAAGGTGAAAAATAGTCAAAAAGAGAAAAATGTTCCGTTATTTAGACTTCCGTACGACATTTACAAGCCGCTACGCTTTGAGCCCCGTGGTTTCTAAAACGGTGCGGCTCATTTACGGATCGTTCTTCGCCGAGGGCCATAATGCAAATAGTTTTTATTAACAAACACACTGAAATGGTGTGTTATTGCCCGGTTCAAACACTGATGACATCTGTTAAACAGACAAGAAGCAAGGAATCATGCAGAGACAGAGTTCAATTTTGCTCAATGAGGAGAGACGTATGGGGCTGTACACTCAGCTACAGTTCCAACCTACGCCCTTGACGAGCAGAGGAGCATGTTGGGCAGCGCACACACACAACAACGTCCACTTTGAGCAGCGACAAAGCGACCAATCAGTGACTTGTTTGGTGCGTTGGACACTTTATGAAGAACTGGTGCTAGAGACGTGTCCAACTCTTCATTCATAGTGATACCTAAAGGGCCCCCTCCGCCTCACTTTTCCCACTTAAGATGAAAAATAGTCAAAAAGAGAAAAATGTTCCGTTATTTAGACTTCCGTACGACATTTACAAGCCGCTACGCTTTGAGCCCCGTGGTTTCTAAAACGGTGCGGCTCATTTACGGATCGTTCTTCGCCGAGGGCCATAATGCAAATAGTTTTTTTATTAACAAACACACTGAAATGGTGTGTTATTGTCCGGTTCAAACACTGATGACACCTGTTAAACAGACAAGAAGCAAGGAATTATGCAGAGACAGAGTTCAATTTTGCTCAATGAGGAGAGACGTATGGGGCTGTACACTCAGCTACAGTTCCAACCTACGCCCTTTACGGGCAGAGGAGCATGTTGGGCAGCGCACACACACTGAGTACTTACAAGCAGACACAGTGTGTAGACAGAAATAGAGAATGGACGCATTTTGGTGTAAAAAGTCAAGATAAAGGTGAAGTTATAACACTCAGGAAGAGGTGCTTTGAGACATGGCTAGCTAGCTATCAGCTAACATCCATCCACAGTGTTTTAGCTACTTCTAAATCACTAATCCTCGCTTCCATGGCGACAAATAAAGTACGTTTCTTACAAGTAGCATTATCACTGGAGGACGAGGAATAGCTAAACATGCTTCACCACACACCGTAGCTCACCGGCGTCACAATGTAAACAAACGCCATGGATGTATCTACACCTGACATCCACTGTAATGATACCAAGTACAAGAGTGTATCTAGTCGATACTACTATGATTACATTGATATTTTTTTAGCATCACAAAATCTATTTTCATTTTTTTCGAAATTTGTATGATGTTTATAAAGTCAGTAAACATGTCCCTGGACACATGAGGACTTTGAATATGACCAATGTATGATCCTGTAACTACTTGGTATCGGATCGATACCTAAATGTGTGGTATCATCCAAAACTAATGTAAAGTATCAAAGAAGAGAAGAATAAGTGATTAATTACATTTGAACAGAAGTGTAGATAGAACATGTTAAAACAGAAAATAAGCAGACATTAACAGTAAATGAACAAGTAGATTAGTAATCAATTTTTACAGTTTGTCCCTCATAATGTGTACAAAATAATAGGTGTATAAATGACACAATATGTTACTGCATACGTCAGCAGACTAATTAAGAGTCTTTGTTTGTTTACTTACTACTAAAAGACAAGTTGACTATTTTATCTAAGGACTAAATTGCAATAATAAACATATGTTTCATGTAGTCAAATATTTTTGGGTAAAATAAAGCCAATAATGACATTTTTGTGGTCCCTTTTATTTAGAAAAGTATCAAAATACATTTTGGTACCGGTACCAAAATGTTGGTATCGGGACAACCCAAGTTTAAACAAAACATATTTTGATGATAACTCATTGAACTGTGTATCTCCTTCTTAGCTACATTGTTTGTCATCCTCGCCGCCACCTCTGCAAACATGTCAGAGACAGACTGCCGCTACTCGGAATGTGATCTCAGCTTAGCTCGGAATTTTTTCCCCTTGCCACAGATTGGATGCTAACTTGAGGATCATGAACATGAATCTGCAGAGGTTTTTTTTATTTATTTATTTTTTTAATATGTCTGACATGATTCCTTGGAAAGACTGAGTACGGCACTCCAGGTAGTACAACCGGGGGGATTTTTCCAGACTCCTCTCATTGTAGTTTGGGGTACCTCTTGAGAGGGTCATTAGGTGCAACACGACCCTGCGCTCATTGAAGTCCTGCAGCTCCTAAATTGTTGAATGACGGGCCACCTCTAGCACGGGGGTGTCAAACTCAAGACCTGGGGGCCAGATCTGGCCGGCCACATTATCATGTGTAGCCCGCGAAAGCCTGGCTATATAATATGCATCATTTAAAGGCCTACTGAAATGACATTTTCTTATTTAAACGGGGATAGCAGATCCATTCTATGTGTCATACTTGATCATTTCGCGATATTGCCATATTTTTTGCTGAAAGGATTTAGTAGAGAACATCGACGATAAAGTTCCCAACTTTTGGTCGCCGATTAAAAAAAAGCCTTGCCTGTACCGGAAGTATCGTGACATCGCAGGTTGAAAGGCTCCTCCCATTTCCCCATTGTTTACAATGCAGCCAGAGCGATTCGGACCGAGAAAGCGACGATTACCCCATTAATTTGAGCGAGGATGAAAGATTTGTGGATGAGGAACGTGAGAGTGAAGGACTAGAGTGTAGTGCAGGACGTGTCTTTTTTCGCTCTGACCGTAACTTAGGTACAAGCTGGCTCATTGGATTCCACACTTTCTCCTTTTTCTATTGTGGATCACGGATTTGTATTTGAAACCACCTCGGATACTATATCCTCTTGAAAATGAGAGTCGAGAACGCGAAATGGACATTCACAGTGACTTTTATCTCCACGACAATACATCGGCGAAGCTCTTTAGCTACGGAGCTAGCGTGATAGCACATTGGGCTTAAATGCAGATAGAAACAAAAGAAATAAACCCCTGACTGGAAGGATGGACAGAAAATCAACAATACTATTAAACCATGGACATGTAAATACACGGTTAATACTTTCCAGCCTGGCGAAGCTTAACAATGCTGTTGCTAACGACGCCATTGAAGCTAACTTAGCAACGGGACCTCTACAGAGCTACGCTAAAAACATTAGCTATCCACCTACGCCAGCCCTCATCTGCTCATCAACACCCGTGCTCACCTGCGTTCCAGCGATCGACGGCGCGACGAAGGACTTCACCCGATCATCGGTGCGGTCGGCGGCTAGCGTCGGATAGCGCGTCTGCTATCCAACTCAAAGTCCTCCTGGTTGTGTTGCTGCAGCCCGCCGCTAATACACCGATCCCACCTACAGCTTTCTTCTTTGCAGTCTTCATTGTTCATTAAACAAATTGCAAAAGATTCACCAACACAGATGTCCAGAATACTGTGGAATTTTTCGATGAAAACAGACGCTGTTTGTATTGGAACACAATGGTGTCCCAATACTTCCGTTCAATACATGACGTCACGCGCAAACGTCATCATACCGAGACGTTTTCAGCCGGATATTTCTCGGGAAATTTAAAATGTCACTTTATAAGTTAACCCGGCCGTATCGGCATGTGTTGCAATGTTAAGATTTCATCATTGATATATAAACTATCAGACTGCGTGGTCGCTAGTAGTGGCTTTCAGTAGGCCTTTAATGCACTTTATAATCCAGTGCGCCTTTTGTATGAAAATAGCCCGCTCATCAGCAGTACACCTTTTTAATACGGTGAGCCCTATCGTTATTTATGCGTCATATAACGTACACTTATTCAGCCTGTTGTTCACTATTCTTTATTTATTTTGAATTGCCTTTCAAATGTCTATTCTTGGTGTTGGATTTTATCAAATACATTTCCCCAAAAAATGCGACTTATACTCCAGTGCGACTTAAATGTTTCTTCCCTTCTTTATTAAGCATTTCCGGCCGGTGCGACTTATACTCCGGAGCGACTTATACTCCGAAAAATACGGTACATACATTTTTTCCTGTCAAAATGGAAACAATGAAAACATTTAGGAAGAACGATGAAGTATGCACATTATTCCCAGTCTTTCGCGGGCCACGTTACATGACGTGTCGGGCCGGATCTGGCCCCCGGGTCTTGAGTTTGACACGTGTGCTCTATCGCGATCGATTGCATTGTTGGCCTGTGAAAGAACTCGTTTTTGGCCCCCACCAAATTTGTGTAAGAAACCCTAACAGTAACAGTATTATTCAGTGTTTCCCATAAACTGCCAAGATACCTGTGGCGGTGGGGGCGTGGCTACGGGCGTGGTCACCATGACATCTTCGAGTAATTTGCATAATTTACTACAATGATATGATTTTCTCTAAAAAGGCTCAAAAAATGTTTACTTACTAATTAATAATAACAGTTTTGTTTTAAACGTCCATCCATCCATCCATCCTTTTTACTACAATATAATTACAACACTTTATGTACATATTTATATACAGATTTGAACAATAAGTTATTCACTGAAATATATTTTTTAATTGTGGTTCTTACAAAAAATATATCTTATAAAATATAAAAGCTAAAATGTCTCTTAAAGGCCTACTGAAAGCCACTACTAGCGACCACGCAGTCTGATAGTTTATATATCAATGATGAAATCTTAACATTGCAACACATGCCAATACGGCCGGGTTAACTTATAAAGTGACATTTAAAATTTCCCGGGAAATATCCGGCTGAAACATCGCGGTATGATGACGTATGCGCGTGACGAAGTCAGTATAACGGAAGTTATGGTACCCCGTAGAATCCTATACAAAAAGCTCTGTTTTCATTTCATAATTCCACAGTATTCTGGACATATTTTGCAATTTGTTTAATGAACAATGAAGGCGGCAAAGAAGACAGTTGTAGGTGGGATCGGTGTATTAGCAGCGGACTACAGCAACACAACCAGGAGGACTTTGTTGGAGCGCTAGCCGGCGACCTCACCTTGACTTCCTACGTCTCCGGGCCGCCAAACGCATCGGGTGAAGTCCTTCGTCCTTCTGCCGATCGCTGGAACGCAGGTGAGCACGGGTGTTGATGAGTAGATGAGGGCTGGCTGGCGTAGGTGGAGAGCTAATGTTTTTAGCATAGCTCTGTGCGGTCCGGTTGCTAAGTTAGCTTCAATGGCGTCGTTAGCACAGCATTGTTAACCTTCGCCAGCCTGGAAAGCATTAACCGTGTATTTACATGTCCACGGTTTAATAGTATTGTTGATTTTCTATCTATCCTTCCCGTCAGGGGTTTATTTTTTTTGTTTCTATATGCAGTTAAAGCACGATGCTATCACGTTAGCTCGTAGCTAAAGCGTTTCGCCGATGTATTGTCGTGGAGATAAAAGGCACTGAATGTCCATTTCGCGTTCTCGACTCTCATTTTCAAGAGGATATAGTATCCGAGGTGGTTTAAAATACAAATCCATGATCCAAAATAGAAAAAGGAGAGTGTGGAATCCAATGAGCCAGCTTGTACCTAAGTTACGGTCAGAGCGAAAAAAGATACGTCCTGCACTGCCTCTCAAGTCCTTCACTGTAACGTTCCTCATCTACGAATCTTTCATCCTCGCTCAAATTAATGGGGTAATCGTCACTTTCTCGGTCCGAATCTCTCTCGCTCCATTGTAAACAACGGGGAATTGTGAGGAATACTAGCTCCTGTGACGTCACGCTACTTCCGCTACAGGCAAGGCTTTTTTTTTTATCAGCGAGCAAAAGTTGCGAACTTTATCGTCGATTTTCTCTACTAAATCCTTTCAGCAAAAATATGGCAATATCGTGAAATGATCAAGTATGACACATAGAATGGATCTCCGTTTAAATAAAAAAAAATCATTTCAGTAGGCCTTTAACTTTAGCCTACTACTACAACCATATTATTTACCAGCAACATAAAGTGAAACAGAGGCAGAGGTGTCCTGCCACAGTCAGTAACAAATAAACAGAAAACAGTAGTGGTCAAATACAAATAAGGCAACAAGAGAAGTATCCTACACTTCTCTTTTGTAAAGTAAATCTGAACAGCCGATATGGGCATCTACATCAACTATATGATTTGCCTGAGAAGCTGGACAGGACAAAAAAATAAATTAAAAAAAATAAAATTATTTTTTATTTGTGGCGGACGTAATTCTTTCGTGGCGGGCCGCCACAAATAAATGAATGTGTGGGAAACACTGTTATTACATTAATTCCATGCGCCATAATTGTTCCCAAGTGTGTTATCAGGCTTGAAAGCTATTTTGCGGCGAGTCTTAAAAGGTCAAGCGCATGTGGCGATTCTGCCGACTTAACTCCGAGGCGATCCCTTCCTCGGCGCAGATGCCGCTCCTCAGATCTTGTTGTCCTCCGGCGTTGTTGAAACAAAAGAGCACATTGATCTTTGACGTCGCCGCCAGTCTGTTGAGAAGAAACGGCGAGTCCGTTTTCTTTAATTGCCGCTGAAAGATAACTTCTCCATGGGCCCTTCTCCTTCTGTATGAATATTTAACTAGACCGCCTTGTTTTTATGCCTAATTTATTTAAAGCCTTTTGTCTTTGGCAACCACGGGGGTGCCGGCCCACTTGAACCGGACAAATCTCTCGCAGCCTCAGATGGGAAGCAGATGCTTTTCTCCGATAAACGCCGTGTCCCCAAGACAAACGCCTCCGGTGGACTGTTAGCGGGCACAACGTTATGCTACATTAGCATACTAATAAGTAGGGATGATGTTTGATAAGGAATTATCGAGTTCGAGCCTATTATCGAATCCTCTTATTGAACCGATTCCTTATCGATTCTCTTATGGAGTCCAGATAGGTTGTTGTATATGGAAAAAAACACACGATTGATTGATTGATTGATTGACAATATTTGGTTTAACAAAAGCTCACTTTTATTATATAATAAAAAAATAAAATCTAATAAATAAATAAATATTGACTGTTACCCACCTAAAAAAATAAAATAAAATAAATAAATATTGACTGTTGTTACCCAAAGAATATTAAGTGGGATTTTTCAGAGAAACAAATATATACAGTAACACAAAAACAACCTGTCTCTGTGATCACTATAGGTGTATAAATAATAATATAGTGTTAAATAAAATCAGTCCCTTGGGCACAAAACTGAAAATAATACAGCTCTCCAAAAAGTGCACTTCTGCTGCTATTGGAACATAACTGTTTGTTATGATGCTTTGACATTTTTGCACTTTATTTCTTTATTGAAAGAAAATTCTATGAAGAGAAAAGTTGTTTGCAAATGTGGTTCCAATGCTAAAAAATGAAAAGTTAAAGCTAAAAAAAGAAATACACTTTATGGAGTTAACATTATTTCTTTATGGGGGAAAGACGTTATGAGCTAGAGAATATAACAACTACACTACCCAGCATGCAACGGGAGTTACGAGCATGCGCGGTCGCCCCGAAAAGTGTTGCATGTTGCCACGCTGTGAAAGTAAACGTCAAGAACTCAGCCAACACGCCTCGTCTGCATTATTTATAATTAGACAGACAACACATATACAGTGTGATTTTGTTTTGTTTACAAGGAAATAGACTCTGCCAGTTCTTGATGCGGTTGCATCAAGAACGTTGCGACAGCTGCCGTAAAGGAGGTGCGTTGCTAGCCTGGTTGCTATGTTTCCGGTTGGTCGTAAAAGTGTTCGTCATGTGTTTTTACCCTGCTAAAATCTCTCAGTAAAGTTATTTGTTGGATTATACCTTTTGTTTCGAACTTTATTACACCTTGGAGCGCTTTTTCCCGTCCATTGTTTTCCTGCTTTCCCTATCTGCGCCTAATGACTGAGCTACATGACGTCATTTATTGTGATGTCCCACGGAGCATTTCTGGTCGGGACGGGATTCCACTCTTTTTCTTTACTATAGTGGTCTCGATAACGGGTACCGGTTCTCAAAAAGGTATTCTAGTCCGAGGACTCGGTTCTTTTCTTATCAAACAACCGGGAAAACCGGTTTCGAGTATCATCCCTACTGATAAGTCCACACCGCCATGTTTTATGTCGCAACCGTATTTGTCGGACCACCGGATTTTAAGGCACACTGCCAATGAGAGTGTCCATTTTCATACAAAAGAGGTCATGTTATGGTTTTTTTTCTACATTTAAAACACTTCCATGTGGTCTCCACGGCATGTCATGGTGTTTTTTAGTTTTTTTTTTATGTTTTACAGACCGTTTTCAAGCCGCTTCCTGACTGTTGTTTTGTGGGCTGTAGGGGTGTAACGGTACGTGTATTTGTATTGAACCGTTTTGGTACGGGGGTTCCGGTTCGGTTCGGAGGTGTACCGAACGAGTTTCCACACGGACATATTGAGTATCGTAACGCACGTTGTGTCAACCAGTGTTTTTCAACCTTATTTGAGCCAAGGCACTTTTTTTGCGTTGAAAAAATCCGGAGGCACACCACCAGCAGAAATCATTAAAAAACGAAACTCAGTTGACAGTAAAAAGTCGTTGGGTATGACTTCAAAGCATAACCAAGCATGCATCAATATAGCTCTTGTCTCAAAGTAGGTGTACTGTCACCACCTGTCACATCACGTCGTGACTTATTTGGAGTTTTTTGCTGGTTTCCTGTGTGTAGTGTTTTAGTTCTTGTCTTGCGCTCCTATTTTGGTGGATTTTCCTCTTTTTTTGGTATTTTCCTGTAACAGTTTCATGTCTTCCTTTGAGCGATATTTCCCGCATCTACTTTGTTTAAGCAATCGAGAATATTTCAGTTGTTTTTATCCTTCTTTGTGGGTACATTGTTGATCGTCATGTCATGTTCGGATGTACATTGTGGACGCCGTCTTTGCTCCACAGTAAGTCTTTGCTGTCGTCCAGCATTCTGTTTTTGTTTACATCATGTGTTGCCTTCATTATAACACTTATATAAGACTTTTAAAGTCATTTTGATAGTAGGCTAATATAGACACTTACATCAGGTGTTGTCTTCATTATAACACTTATATAAGACTTTTAAAGTCATTTTGATAGTAGGCTAATATAGACACTTACATCAGGTGTTGTCTTCATTATAACACTTATATAAGACTTTTAAAGTCATTTTGATAGTAGGCTAATATAGACACTTACATCAGGTGTTGTCTTCATAATAACACTTATATAAGACTTTTAAAGTCATTTTGATAGTAGGCTAATATAGACACTTACATCAGGTGTTGTCTTCATTATAACACTTATATAAAACTTTTAAAGTCATTTTGATAGTAGGCTAATATAGACAGTTACATCATGTGTTGCCTTCATTATAACACTTATATAAGACTTTTAAAGTCATTTTGATAGTAGGCTAATATAGACACTTACATCAGGTGTTGTCTTCATAATAACACTTATACAAGACTTTTAAAGTCATTTTGATAGTAGGCTAATATAGCTAATATAGTCACTTACATCACGTGTTGACTCCATTATAACACTCATATAAGACTTTTAAAGTCATTTTGATAGTAGGCTAATATAGACACTTACATCATGTCTTGACTTCATTATAACACTTATATAAGACTTTTAAAGTCATTTTGATAGTAGGCTAATATAGACACTTACATCATGTCTTGACTTCATTATAACACTTATATAAGACTTTTAAAGTCATTTTGATAGTAGGCTAATATAGCTAATATAGACACTTACATCATGTGTTGACTCCATTATAACACTTATATAAGACTTTTAAAGTCATTTTGATAGTAGGCTAATATAGCTAATATAGACACTTACACCATGTGTTGCCTTCATTACAACACTTATATAAGACTTTTAAAGTAATTTTGATAGTAGGCTAATATAGACACTTACATCATGTCTTGACTTCATTATAACACTTCTATAAGACTTTTAAAGTCATTTTGATAGTAGGCTAATATAGACACTTACATCATGTGTTGCCTTCATTATAACACTTATATAAGACTTTTAAAGTCATTTTGATAGTAGTCTAATATAGACACATCATGTGTTGCCTTCATTATAACACTTGAACAAGACTTTTAAAGTCATTTTGATAGTAGGCTAATATAGCTAATATAGACACTTACACCATGTGTTGCCTTCATTCTAACACTTATATAAGACTTTTAAAGCCATTTTGATAGTAGGCTAATACAACTAATATAGACACTTACACCATGTGTTGCCTTCATTATAACACTTCTATAAGACTTTTAAAGTCATTTTAATAGTAGGCTAATATAGCTAATATAGACACTTACATCATGTGTTGCCTTCATTATAACACTTATATAAGACTTTTAAAGCCATTTTGATAGTAGGCTAATACAACTAATATAGACACTTACACCATGTGTTGCCTTCATTATAACACTTCTATAAGACTTTTAAAGTCATTTTGATAGTAGGCTAATATAGCTAATATAGACACTTACATCATGTGTTGACTCCATTATAACACTTATATAAGACTTTGAAAGTCATTTTGATAGTAGGATAATATAACTAATATAGACACTTATATCATGTGTTGTCTTCATTATAACACTTATATAAGACTTTTAAAGTCATTTTGATAGTAGGCTAATATAGACACTTACATCATGTGTTGTCTTCATTATAACACTTATATAAGACTTTTAAAGCCATTTTGATAGTAGGCTAATACAACTAATATAGACACTTACATCATGTGTTGTCTTCATTATAACACTTCTATAAGACTTTTAAAGTCATTTTGATAGTAGGCTATTATAGCTAATATAGACACTTACATCATGTGTTGTCTTCATTATAACACTTATATAAGACTTTTAAAGTCATTTTGATAGTAGGCTATTATAGCTAATACAGACACTTACATCATGTGTTGCCTTCATTACAACACTTATAAGGCTTTTGATTTTTTGCGGCTCCAGAAATGTGTTTTTTATGTTTTTGGTCCAGTATGGCTCTTTTAACATTTTTGGATTGCCGACCCCTGACTTAGAGTACAAACACTTGTTAGGGCGCAACCAAAGACCATACAGCAAAGACTGAACAGACTCGCCAACACACCATAAACTTTACACTTGGACTTGGAAATGTGATAATAAAAGGGGATATAGGAACTGCACAGCAGCTCATTTTTAAAAGTTGCAATCATTTTTTAAAAATTTTATTATCAAAAAACAGTGTGTACTAAAACACACAAAAGTTCAAAGGTAAACAGTACCCATCCCGAATTGTCTCAGTGAAGATGACCACAAAGTGTCATCACTCACTCAAGCTTGTCTGGGCAAGCAAAGCTCATCACTGCGTGACAGGCTGAATTACAAGCCCCTCCCCGATCAGTCCTTAGTTTGGGACACAAACACTGCGATGAAGGGCCTGGGCGAGATGCCGACACAAGCCAGACTTGAGTCAGAACAGGGAGGCGGCAAGCGGCCTCCGCGGTGAACCTTCCCGCACCTCACGCCGCTCTCGGCAGGCGGCTGAACGCACGCAAGCTGAGCAAATGTCCTTAAATGAACGTCATTGATGTGTTTGTTGTCTCTGGGCAGGTAATGAATGAAGGCGTGCGAGTCCTTGGCTTTGACAGTCTGTCATTGTGTTTTATCCCAGTCCTGATGTTGTTTGTAGGCCTTTAGTTCTGCCTCCAGCCTCACTGTGACAAATTGATGTATGCACACTTCTGATTCTACACTAGATAAGGATGAAACAGTATTTTTGTTAGGCGCTGCGCAGGGCACACATTTAGGTCGACTGTGTTCCGCTTTTTATTTATGTACTCGCAACTTTGCCCAGCCCTCTTTGTTGGAAGGTAAGACGGCCTGAGGGACGTGGGGACGCTCCATGTAGCACTGAGATGTGTGAATAATTGACAAAAGCGGACCTGTCTGCGAGATGCCCGCGAGACAACAACGCCACACGCTAATTTGCGCCGCAGCTAGAAGCTTTTGGGCAATTTCATTGCTGGAAATCAAAGCGGGTAGCAACTTGTGTCTCGCTAAAGTCACACTTTGTTTATTCAGCTGTGAACACCACGCTCCATTTCTCGCACGGAACCTTCTTTTCTGTGTACACGTTCATTCAATCGCAGGTCTTTTGCGGGGAAAATGGCAAGGCAGGGGTGTCCAAACGACGGCCCGTCTTCAATTTGGCTTGCATGATTTTAACTAGATGAGGTAGGGGTGTAACGGTACACAAACATTTCGGTTCGCTACGTACCTCGGTTCAGAGGTCACGGTTCGGTTGAAAGATGTGGGAATTGTGCAACTTGGAAACATGTCATTAATTTTAACGGGAACTTCCTGGGAATTTCGGGAAAGGCAGGATTTTTTTTTAAATGCATGAATGTCCTCAAAGAGCTGAATTTTTGGTGTTGGAATTGTTTAAATCGGTCAAGAAATGTTGAAGTGATAACAATTTTTTAATTGAAAAATGGTGTTAGGGAGTTTCGGGAAAACCGGGAATTTTTCAAGCAACTTTTTTTTTTGTCCTGACTAAGAAGAATGTTTTGACAGTGGAACCGTTGAAATAGGTAGAAAAATGTGAAATGAGTCATCGCGCTGAAAAAAAAACAGAAATTCCTGGACATTTTTTGAACATTATAAAATGATAGTTTGAATATCCAGGATGAATTGAAGGTGGAATGGTTTGAATTGGTTGAAAAATGTGGGAATTGTGGAAGTTTGAAAAATGGATAATTCATTTTGAATGGGGAAAATGTCCCTAAAAACTGTGAATTCTAGAAAATCTGGGAAGTTATTTTTAGAATTGTTGAAAGGGAGCACACAATTCCTGAACAGGCTGAATATTTTGAAGTTGGAACGGTTTGAATCGGATAAACAATGTGGGAGTTGTGGAACTTTGAAAAATGTCCCATTCATTTCAATGGGAACATCCTGGAAATTTGGGAATTTCGGGAAAAGTGGGATTTTTAAAAAAATGATTAGAAGCATGAATGTCCTGAATGAGCTGAATTGGTTGGTGTTGGAATTGTTTAAATCGTGCAAGAAATGTTGAAGTAGTAACAGTTTTAATTGAGAAATGGTATTACGGAATTTCGGGAAAACCGGGAATTTTTCCAGTTCAAAAAACAACTTCCTTTTTCGTCCTGATTAAGAGGAATGTTTTGACGGTGGAACTGTTAAAAATGTGGAAGGAGTAGTCGACAGAAAAAAGGGTGAAACATGCATTTGAAAAAACAGGAATTCTGGGAATTCCTCGAATATTTTGAATTTCCAGGAAAACCAGAATTTGGTTTGGAACTTGGGAAAGTGTTAGTTTGAAGGTCCAGGAAGAGTGGAAAGTGTTGATGTTGGAATGGTTTGAATAGGTTGAAAAATGTGGGAATTGTGCAACTTGGAAACATGTCATTAATTTTAACGGGAACTTCCTGGGAATTTCGGGAAAGGCAGGATTTTTTTTTAAATGCATGAATGTCCTCAAAGAGCTGAATTTTTGGTGTTGGAATTGTTTAAATCGGTCAAGAAATGTTGAAGTAATAACAATTTTTTAATTGAAAAATGGTATTAGGGAGTTTCGGGAAAACCGGGAATTTTTCAACCAACTTTTTTCTTTGTCCTGACTAAGAAGAATGTTTTGACAGTGGAACAGTTGAAATAGGTAGAAAAATGTGAAATGAGTCATCGCACTGAAAAAAAAACAGAAATTCCTGGACATTTTTTGAACATTATAAAATGATAGTTTGAATATCCAGGATGAATTGAAGGTGGAATGGTTTGAATTGGTTGAAAAATGTGGGAATTGTGGAAGTTTGAAAAATGGATCATTCATTTTGAATGGGGAAAAAGTCCCTAAAAACTGGGACTTCTAGAACAACTGGGAATTGTTTTTAAAATTGTTGAAAGGGAGCACACAATTCCTGAACAGGCTGAATATTTTGAAGTTGGAACAGTTTGAATCGGATAAACAATGTGGGAGTTGTGGAACTTTGAAAAATGTCCCATTCAATTCAATGGGAACATCCTGGAAATTTAGGAATTTTGAGAAAAGTGGGATTTAAAAAAAATGATTAAAAGCATGAATGAGCTGAATTGGTTGGTGTTGGAATTGTTTGAATCGTGCAAGAAATGTTTTAATTGAGAAATGGTATTACGGAATTCCGGGAAAACCGGGAATTTTTCCAGTTCAAAAAACAACTTCCTTTTTTGTCCTGATTAAGAGGAATGTTTTGACGGTGGAACTGTTAAAAATGTGGAAGGAGTAGTCGACAGAAAAAAGGGTGAAACATGCGTTTGAAAAAACAGGAATTCTGGGAATTCCTCGAATATTTTGAATTTCCAGGAAATCCAGAATTTGGTTTGGAACTTGGGAAAGTGTTCGTTTGAAGGTCCAGGAAGAGTGGAAAGTTTTGATGTTGGAATGGTTTGAATAGGTTGAAAAATGTGGGAATTGTGCAACTTGGAAACATGTCATTAATTATAATTATAAATTATATTATGGAATTCCTGGAATTTCGTGAAAACCGGGAATTTTCCCGGTTCAAAAAACAACTTTGTTTTTTTGTCCTGATTAAGAGGAATATTCTGACGGTGGAACGGTTAAAATGGATTGAAAAATTTGGAAGGAGTAGTCGCCAGAAAAAAGGGTGAAAAAAGCGTTTGAAAAATTGTGAATTCTGGGAAAATCCTGGAATTTTTTTTAACCTTGAAAAATTATAGTTTGAATTTCTAGGATGGTGGAATACGTTGAAGGTGGAATGGTTTGAATCGGTTGAAAAATTTGGGAATTTTGGAAGTTTGAAAAATGGAAAATTCATTTTGAATGGGGAAAATGTCCCTAAAAACTGGGAATTCTAGGAAATCCGTTTTTTTTTTTTTTCACAATTGTGGAAAGAGAGCACCCAATTTTGAACAGGCCGAATATTTTGGAGTTGGAACGGTTTGAATCGGATAAACAATGTGGGAGTTGTGGAAGTTTGAAAAATGTCTCATTCTTTTCAATGGGAATTTCATGGACATTTTTGAATTTTGGGAAAAGCGGGAATTTTTTAGAAAATGCTATAAAAAAAAAAAGCCGTGAATGGTCTGAATGGTTGGTGTTGGAATTTTTCAAATCGGTCGAGAAATGTTGAAGTAGTAACATTTTTAATTGAGAAATTATATTATGGAATTCCTGGAATTTCGTGAAAACCGGGAATTTTCCCGGTTCAAAAAACAACTTTGTTTTTTTGTCCTGATTAAGAGGAATGTTTTGACGGTGGAACGGTTAAAATGGGTTGAAAAATTTGGAAGGAGTAGTCGCCAGAAAAAGGGTGAAAAAAGCGTTTGAAAAATTGTGAATTCTGGGAAAATCCTGGAATTTTTTTTAACCTCGAAAAATTATAGTTTGAATTTCTAGGATGGTGGAATACGTTGAAGGTGGAATGGTTTGAATCGGTTGAAAAATTTGGGAATTTTGGAAGTTTGAAAAATGGAAAATTCATTTTGAATGGGGAAAATGTCCCTAAAAACTGGGAATTCTAGGAAATCCGGGTTTTTTTTTTTTTTACAATTGTGGAAAGAGAGCACCCAATTTTGAACAGGCCGAATATTTTGGATTTGGAACGGTTTGAATCGGATAAACAATGTGGGAGTTGTGGAACTTTGAAAAATGTCTCATTCTTTTCAATGGGAATTTCATGGACATTTTTGAATTTTGGGAAAAGCGGGAATTTTTTAGAAAATGCTAAAAAAAAAAAAAGCAGTGAATGTTCTGAATGGTTGGTGTTGGAATTTTTCAAATCGGTCGAGAAATGTTGAAGTAGTAACATTTTTAATTGAGAAATTATATTATGGAATTCCTGGAATTTCGTGAAAACCGGGAATTTTCCCGGTTCAAAAAACAACTTTGTTTTTTTGTCCTGATTAAGAGGAATGTTTTGACGGTGGAACGGTTAAAATGGGTTGAACAATTTTGGAAGGAGTAGTCGCCAGAAAAAAGGGTGAAAAAAGCGTTTGAAAAATTGTGAATTCTGGGAAAATCCTGGAATTTTTTTTAACCTCGAAAAATTATAGTTTGAATTTCCAGGATGGTGGAATACGTTGAAGGTGGAATGGTTTGAATCGGTTGAAAAATGTGGAAATCGTGGAAGTTGGAAAAATGGCCACTTCATTTTCAATGGGGAAAAATGTCCCGGAAAACCTGGAATCTGGGAATTTGGGGAATTTTTCAAGGGAAAACCTGCGATTCCCGAACAGGCTGAACAGTTTGAAGTTGGAACGGTTTGAATCGGAAGAAAAATGTGGAAGGTAGAGTGCGCCAAAATATGGAGAAGAAGAAGAATAAATAGATGCATTTTGGTGTAGAAAAGCATGTGTGAGGAATCTGGCCTACAGAGAGATTCCAATAGATTTTAGAAGTAAACTCTTACGTTGCTGCTTTGTAGTCATATTGTAGACCAGTGTTTTTCAACCACTGTGCCGCGGCACACTAGCCGCGAGATATTGTCTGGTGTGCCATGGGAAATTAAGCAACTTCACCTAATTGGTCCCAAAAATATTTTTTTGCTAATCAATAATTATAATAATGTGCCTGTGCTGTGTAGAGCTTGGCAGGGTAACCATGTAATACTCCATATCAGTAGGTGGCAGCAGGTAGTTAATCGCGTCAAGGATGGTTTGTGGTGATCCCGTTATGCAGAGCACAGCGGGAGATAGGGTGCAGGTAAAAATGAACAAAAGGCAAGTCCCGCTAGGAAAAGGCACTGAAGCATAGGGATGGCTATGCAAAACAAAAGTAAAACTGAACTAGCTACAAAGTCAACAAAAACAGAATGCTGGACGACAGCAAAAACTTACAGCGTGTGGAGCAGAGACGGCGTCCACAAAGTACATCTGACATGCAGTGTTTCCCATAAACTGCCAAGATACCTGTGGCGGTGGGGGCGTGGCTATGGGCGTGGTCAACATGACATAATCGAGTAATTTGCATAATTTACTATAATGATATGATTTTCTCTAAAACGGCTCAAAAAATGTATACTTACTAATTAATAATAACAGTTTTGTTTTAAACGTCCATCCATCCATCCATTTTACAATATAATTACAACACTTTATGTACATATTTATATACAGATTTGAACAATTTATTAATTGTGGTTCTTACAAAAAATATATCTTATAAAATATAAAAGCTAAAATGTCTCTTAAAGCTCTGCCCCTTTAATTAGTGCATACTAAATAATTTAACTTTAGCCTACTACTACAACCATATTATTTACCAGCAACATAAAGTGAAACAGAGGCAGAGGTGTCCTGCCACAGTCAGTAACAAATAAACAGAAAACAAATAATCTGAACAGCCTATATGGGCATCTACATCAACTATACGATTTGCCTGAGAAGCTGGACAGGACAAAAAAAAATAAAAAAATTTAAAAATTTTAAAAAAAATTTAAAAAAATATTTGTGGCGGACGTAATTCTTTCGTGGCGGGCCGCCACAAATAAATGAATGTGTGGGAAACACTGACATGACATGACAATCAACACTGTCCCCACAAAGAAGGATAGAGTACGCACAACTTAAAATAGTCTTTGATTGCGAAAACAAAGCAGGTGCGGGCAATAGCACTCAAAGGAAGGCGTGAAGCTGCTACAGGAGAACACCAACAAAACAGGAAGTCTCACCAAAATAACAGCGCAAGACAGACACTAAAGCACTACACACAGGAAACAACAACCAACTCAAAATAAGGCACGACAACCTGGTGGAGTTTCATTTTTTAACCTTTTCTGCTGGTGGTGTGTGGTTTATGAAAAAAATGTGCCTTGGCTCAAAAAAAGGTTGAAAAACACTGTTGTAGATAGGGCTGCAACAACTAATCGATTAAATCGATTATGAAAATAGTTGACGATTAATTTAGTCATCAATTCGTTGGATCTATGCTATGTGCAGAGGCAATTTTTTTAATTGAATTTTTTTAATTTAATTGCATTTTTTATTTTTTTATAAACCTTTATTTATAAACTGCAACATGTACAAACAGCTGAGAAACACTAATCAAAATAAGTATGGTGCCAGTATGCTGTTTTTTTTCAATAAAATACTGGAAAGGATAGAAATGTAGTTTGTCTCTTTTATACGATTATTAATCGATTAATCGAAGTAATAATCGACAGATTAATCAATGATCAAATTAATCGTTAGTTGCTGCCCCAGTTGTAGACAACATGAGTAATTCAGGCCTATGAACCAATTATCATGCTTCAACAGAAACAAGTTGCAGCATTTACATAGATGACCCAATGCAAACAACCTTCTCTAGTCATGGTGCAAAAAAAATAAAAATCAAACTGACAAAAAATGCCAACAGACATGGTCACACATAACACATTTCAACACAATTTGTGGATATTATAAAAAAATGTCCACGCACCATAACAACTATTCAAAATGACGCCCATTTAAATTAATTACAAAGCATGATGGGCAAAATGTCCACACGTTTGGCTTATTTTAGCTGCTTGATTTTTCTCATTGATTACACAACTTTAAAGAGGTTGCGTTTTTCAAATAAATGACATATTATTATATATTACTTTTTTTTTTAGCCCAATGTGGCCCCCAGGGCAAAAAATTTGCACTGCCCTGCTTTGGGGTCTTTGACGCAGGCCTTTTGTGGCCGTTTGGAAATTTTGAAATAGTCTCTAGATCAGGGGTCACCAACCTTTTTGAAACCAAGAGCTACTTCTTGGGTAGTGATTAATGCGAAGGGCTACCAGTTTGATACACACTTAAATAAATTGCCAGAAATAGCCAATTTGCTCAATTTACCTTTAACTCTGTTATTATTAATAATTAATGATATTTACACTTAATTGAACGGTTTAAAAGAGGAGAAAACAAGAAAAAAATTCCAATTAAATTTTGAAACATAGTTTATTTTCAATTTCGACTCTTTGAAATTCAAAATTCAACCGAAAAAAAGAAGACAAAAACTACCGTAATTTCCGTACTATAAGCCGCACCTGACTATAAGCCGCACCAGCTAAATTTAGGGGAAAATACAGATTGCTCCATATATAAGCCGCACCCGACTATAAACCGCAGGGTTTTGGTGTGTAATTACCGTAGTATATAGGGGTTCCTGCTACCACGGAGGGGATTGTCGGGACAGAGATGACTGTTTGGGAATGCAAAGCGTCCCATTTATTAACTATAAATCTTTCAATCATTCAATCAAACTTTCACATCTTTGACGTGGCGAACAGCATTCGTGCAGAGTACAAATAATACAACGCTGCAAAGTAATACAAAGTGCTCGCATGTACGTTATCAAAACAACCAGCCTACCGGTATATGAAAAGTCAGTCTTTAATCATTGTGTCATCGTCTTCCTCCTGCGTACTAAAACCACCGAAATCCTCTTCATCGGTGTCGGAGAAGAACAGGCCGTATATAAGCCGCACCGTTGTATAAGCCGCAGGGACCAGAACGAGGGGAAAAAGTAGCGGCTTATAGTCCGGAAATTACGGTAGCTAATTCGAATCTTTTTGAAAAAATTAAAAAAATAATTTATGGAACATCATTAGTAATGTTTCCTGATTAAGATTAATTTTAGAATTTTGATGACATGTTTTAAATAGGTTAAAATCCAATCTGCACTTTGTTAGATTATATAACAAATTGGACCAAGCTATATTTCTAACAAAGACAAATCATTATTTCTTCCAGAACAAAAATTTTTAAAAAAATTCAAAAGACCTTGAAATAAGATTTAAATTTGATTCTACAGATTTTCTAGATTTGCCAGAATAAATGTTTTTAATTTTAATCATAATAAGTTTGAAGAAATATTTCACAAATATTCTTCGCCGAAAAGACAGAAGCTAAAATGAAGAATTCAATTTCAATTTATTTATTATTCTTTACAATAAAAAAAATAAATTTACTTGAACATTGATTTAAATTGTCAGGAAAGAAGAGGAAGGAATTTAAAAGGTAAAAATGTATATGTGTTTAAAAATCCTAAAATCATTTTTAAGGTTGTATTTTTTCTCTAAAATTGTCTTTCTGAAAGTTATAAGAAGCAAAGTAAAAAAATTAATGAATTTATTTAAACAAGTGAAGACCAAGTCTTTAAAATATTTTCTTGGATTTTCAAATTCTATTTGAGTTTTGTCTCTCTTAGAATTAAAAATGTCGGGCAAAGCGAGACCAGCTTGCTAGTAAATAAATACAATTTAAAAAATAGAGGCAGCTCACTGGTAAGTGCTGCTATTTGAGCTATTTTTAGAACAGGCCGGCGGGCTACTCATCTGGTCCTTACGGGCTACCTGGTGCCCGCGGGCACCACGTTGGTGACCCCTACTCTAGATAATGACCTGCCTGCCTACATGCCTCCACCGCCTTGCACTTAAATGCTTTTAAAGCCAGCACATTTTACTCCGACCCCCATCCACGTCACTTATTCTAGCGGAAAGAAAGGAGCTGCCATTGGTGCACCCACGCAGCTTTAATCACTTTGTAAAGAGTGTGTGAGGGTGGGGGTCTTCTGATTCACTCTTTACAGTTTTAGTCTACATTACCCCACTTCCGCAAATCAAACCTTTTCGCTGTGTGTGTTCTCGTCACAATCTTAAATGGTGGTCTTTGCCTGGTAATTATTACTTCTCAAGAGACTGAGTGGGCAGAAGAAGAATGGCTCCGAGTTCTCTGTAATGACCTCTTTTTAGCTGGCTAGGATTTGATTTACTAGGAAGTAAGTTGTTGCCTAGTTTAATGTATTTATTAGCAGTCTTTGCTAGTACAGTGGAACCTCCATTTACAAAGTTTTACTTTTACTACAGCATTTGAAAGATGATAAAACACTTAGAAAATGCGGCTAATGGAAGTCACCGTTTTAGCCTTCAAAGCCCTCCATCAACGTTGTATATACTAACTTAATATTAACTTCTGGCAACAAATGTGTGTTCTTACTTCCGAAAACAAAGACGTGTGTGTGTTATAATCATGGCAGAATCGATAACAGACAACGAAGACGACGATTTTTGCACAAATAAGGATTCACTAATATTTTTGAAGGTGAAAATACTGAGGATGCTGTTTATAGAAGTGAGCACAAAGGAAGGGTGAGACTTTGAAGCAGAGGGAAGCCACGAGAGTGAGGTAGAAGTGACGACGCTATAGATGTGGAATTTGAAGCCAAGCTATTTCGACATAAATGGAGTGATTTCCCAAATAAAACAGGAAAAATACAGAGGTAACTCAACTTACGAGTACCTCAATTAATGAGTATTTTTAATATGAGCTGTCTCTCGACTTTTTGTTATGCTAGGATTTGATTTACTAGGAAGTAAGTTGTCGCCTAGCACAATGTATTTATTAGCAGTGTTTTCTAGTACAGTGGAACCTCCATTTACAAAGTTTTACTTTTACTACAGCATTTGAAAGATGATAAAAACACTTAGAAAATGCGGCTAATGGGAGTCACCGTTTTAGCCTTCAAAGCCATCTATCAACGTTGTATATACTAACTTAATATTAACTTCTGGCAACAAATGTGTGTTCTTACTTCCGAAAACAAAGACGTGTGTGTTATAATTATGGCAGAATCGATAACAGACAACAAAGACAACAATTTTTGCACAAATGAAGATTTACTTATACTTTTGAGGCTGAATATACTGAGGATGCTGTTTATAGAAGTGAGCATGAAGGAAGGGTGAGCCTTTGGAGCAGAGGGAAGCCGAGAGAGTGAGGTAGAAGTGACGACGCTATAGATGTGGAATTTGAAGCCAATCTATTTTGACATAAATGGAGTGCTTTCCCAAATAAGCTGGAAAAAATGCAGAGGTAACTCATAACTACAGTGCTTACCCAAATAAACCGGAAAAAGTACAGATGTAACTCAACTTATGAGTACCTCAATTTATGAGTATTTTTAATATGAGCTAGAGCTGCAACTAACGATTAATTTGATAATCGATTAATCTGTCGATTATTACTTCGATTAATAATCGGATAAAAGAGACAAACTACATTTCTATCCTTTCCAGTATTTTATTGAAAAAAAACAGCATACTGGTACCATACTTATTTTGATTATTGTTTCTCAGCTCTTTGTAAATGTTGCAGTTTATAAATAAAGATTTATTTTAAAAAAAAATAAAAAAAAAATATTATTATTATTATTATTATTTATTTTTTTTAAAAAGCCTCTGCACATGCGCATAGCATAGATGCAACAAATCGATGACTAAATTAATCGGCAACTATTTTTATAATCGATTTTAATCGATTTAATCGATTAGTTGTTGCAGCCCTAATATGAGCTGTCTCTTGGCTTTTTGTTATGCTTTAAGTTGTGAGCATTCATTTGAGTTATTTCCCTCTTTGGTCCACATTTTCCAAAAACAATTTGAAATGTGGACTCGTCAGACCACAGAACACTTTTCCACTTTGCATCCGTCCATCTTAGATGAGCTCGGGCCCAGCGAACCCGGCGGCGTTTCTGGGTGTTATTGATAAATGGTCTTGGCGTTGCGTAGTCGAGCTTTAACTTGCACTTACAGATGTAGCGACCGACTGCAGTTACTGACAGTGGTTTTCTGAAGTGTTCCTGAGCCCATGTGGTGATATCCTTTACACCAGGGGTCACCAACCTTTTTGAAAGCAAGAGCTACTTCTTGGGTACTGATTAATGCGAAGGGCTACCAGTTTGATACACACTTAAATAAATTGCCAGAAATAGCCAATTTGCTCAATTTACCTTTAACTCTATGTTATTATTAATAATGAATGATATTTACACTTAATTGAACGGTTTAAAAGAGGAGAAAACACGAAAAAAAAAGAAAATTAAATTTTGAAACATAGTTTATTTTCAATTTCGACTCTTTAAAATTCAAAATTCAACCGAAAAAAAGAAGAGTAAAACTAGCTAATTCGAATCTTTTTGAAAAAATTAAAAAAATAATTTATGGAACATCATTAGTAATTTTTCCTGATTAAGATTAATTTTAGAATTTTGATGACATGTTTTAAATAGGTTAAAATCCAATCTACACTTTGTTAAAATATATAACAAATTGGACGAAGCTATATTTCTAACAAAGACTAATCATTATTTCTTCTAGATTTTCCAGAACAAAAATTTTTAAAGAAATTCAGAAGACTTTGAAATAAGATTTAAATTTGATTCTACAGATTTTCTAGATTTGCCAGAATAATTTATTTGAATTTTAATCATAATAAGTTTGAAGAAATATTTCACAAATATTCTTTGTCGAAAAAACAGAAGCTAAAATGAAGAATTAAATTAAAATGTATTTATTATTCTTTATAATAATAAAAAAAAAAAAACTTGAACATTGATTTAAATTGTCAGGAAAGAAGAGGAAGGAATTTAAAAGGTAAAAAGGTATATGTGTTTAAAAATCCTAAAATCCTTTTTAAGGTTGTATTTTTTCTCTAAAATTGTCTTTCTGAAAGTTATGAGAAGCAAAGTAAAAAAAAATTCATGTATTTATTTAAACAAGTGAAGACCAAGTCTTTAAATATTTTCTTGGATTTTCAAATTCTATTTGAGTTTTGTCTCTCTTAGAATTAAAAATGTCGAGCAAAGCGAGACCAGCTTGCTAGTAAATAAATACAATTTACAAAAATAGAGGCAGCTCACTGGTAAGTGCTGCTATTTGAGCTATTTTTAGAACAGGCCAGCGGGCTACTCATCTGGTCCTTACGGGCTACCTGGTGCCCGCGGGCACCGTGTTGGTGACCCCTGCTTTACACACTGCCTAAAGTGTTTTTTGAGGGGGGAAAAAAACACTACACCTATGCAGAACTTGGAAAGAGGCAGAACTATTTACACAGAGAGGAAACGTCGCCATGCTTCCGCCTCTCAGACGTCATTTGTGTCGTCGACGTGAGACGGGTGGTTGACAGCTCTTTTCTGCGGGCCATCAAGGTCGCCCCCCCCCCCCCCTGGTGGCCATGGTGACGGGCCACAGAGAACATGAAGGAAGAGGAGGACGCACCATGTTCTGTCGTAGGCTCCATAAAACATGAAACTCATGGATAAATGATTCGCTCCCTCAGCTTTTTCGGCTGCTCCCTCGCATTTGGTGGGTTGTGTCTGGAGACGGTCTACTGAAAAGGGGATCCACGGGTGGAATTTCTTACTCCAACCTCAATATTTCTAGGCAGGAATTAAACAGTCTGGATTTTTTTTTTGTTTTTTTTTGCTCAGTGTAAGCACATTCTTTTTTTTTCCTTTTCTTGTTTGTTTCTAGAAGGAGGTGTCCATGAGGCCTTATTTAGTATTTCCAATCTCCTTACAGCGAGGCACAGCTGCGTACTAAAAACCTAAACACACATTCCCTCAAAAGTTGCCTTTTCTCAGCTGCACCGTTGAAAGGATTTCAAACGACACGTCACTCACACCTGCGCGGTTATTTGGGAAAACTCGCCGGCGGTGGTTAAGTTTATTTCTATTAAAGGCCTACTGAAAGCCACTACTAGCGACCACGCAGTCTGATAGTTTATACATCAATGATGAAATCTTAACATTGCAACACATGCCAATACGGCCGGGTTAACTTATAAAGTGACATTTAAAAGTTCCCGGGAAATATCCGGCTGAAACATCGCGGTATGATGACATATGCGCGTGACGAAGTCCGAGTAACGGAAGTTATGGTACCCCGTAGAATCCTATACAAAAAGCTCTGTTTTCATTTCATAATTCCACAGTATTCAGGACATCTTTTGCAATTTGTTTAATGAACAATGAAGGCTGCAAAGAAGACAGTTGTTGGTGGGATCGGTGTATTAGCAGCGGACTACAGCAACACAACCAGGAGGACTTTGTTGGAGCGCTAGCCGCGCTAGCCGCGCTAGCCGCGCTAGCCGCGCTAGCCGCGCTAGCCGCCGACCTCACCTTGACTTCCTACGTCTCCGGGCCGCCAAACGCATCGGGTGAAGTCCTTCGTCCTTCTGCCGATCGCTGGAACGCAGGTGAGCACGGGTGTTGATGAGCAAATGAGGGCTGACTGGCGTAGGTGGAGAGCTAATGTTTTTAGCATAGCTCTGTGCAGTCCGGTTGCTAAGTTAGCTTCAATGGCGTCGTTAGCAACAGCATTTTTAACCTTCGCCAGCCCGGAAAGCATTAACCGTGTATTTACATGTCCACGGTTTAATAGTATTGTTGATTTTCTATCTATCCTTCCAGTCAGGGGTTTATTTCTTTTGTTTCTATATGCAGTTAAAGCAAGATGCTATCACGTTAGCTCGTAGCTAAAGCATTTCGCCGATGTATTGTCGTGGAGATAGAAGGCACTGAATGTCCATTTCGCGTTCTCGACTCTCATTTTCAAGAGGATATAGTATCCCAGGTGGTTTAAAATACAAATCCGTGATCCACAATAGAAAAAGGAGAGAGTGTGGAATCCAATGAGCCAGCTTGTACCTAAGTTACGGTCAGAGCGAAAAAAGATACGTCCATCACTGCCTCTCAAGTCCTTCACTGTAACGTTCCTCATCCACGAATCTTTCATCCTCGCTCAAATTAATGGGGTAATCGTCACTTTCTCGGTCCAAATCTCTCTCGCTCCATTGTAAACAACGGGGAATTGTGAGGAATACTAGCTCCTGTGACGTCACGCTACTTCCGCTACAGGCAAGGCTTTTTTTTATCAGCGAGCAAAAGTTGCGAACTTTATCGTCAATTTTCTCTACTAAATCCTTTCAGCAAAAATATGGCAATATTGCGAAATGATCAAGTATGACACATAGAATGGAAAATCATTTCAGTAGGCCTTTAAACATACAAGCGAGGTGTCTACTCACTCAGTTCTACCACTAACGCTCACCACGCCCCGCGTAGAAATGCCCTTTATTAGCAAAAACGTGAGGCAAAGAATCGGCCAGGACTGCGAGGCGAAGGAATTTGCTTTGTTGGCACCGTGGATGTGTTTGGACTGGAGTGGGAACGTGAATATGTCAGCGGCAGCAGTATGGAGCTCTGCCGCAAATAACGCCAAACCACGTTCCTCAAATCCAGATGAAATCACGAGACATTCCACTCGAGGATTCGGCCGAGCCGTCCAACGAGGGTGCTTGCGTGTGTTTTTGACTGACTATCAAAGTTATGATTTAGGAACTGTCGTCGGCGTAATCTCCGCGGCATGCAATGAAGCTGCTTTCGCTTCGCCACGGTACAGTTCTTACCATGGACTGTGTTGGGGGTTTTTTAGTTAGCTATAGTCATTGACGTGACAATTGGAGGTTACCAGATGTATAAAAGCCAAAACCAGTGAAGTTGGCACATTGTGAAATTCATAAATAAAAACGGAATACAACGATTTGCAAATCCTTTTCAACTTATATTCAATTGAATAGACTGCAAAGACAAGATATTTCATGTTCACACTGAGAAACTTCTTTTTTTTTTGTGCAAATAATCATTAACTTAATTTAATGGCAGCAACACATTTCAAAAAAGTTTTTACCACTGTGTTACATGGCCTTTCCTTTTAACAACACTCAGTAAAGGTTTAGGAACTGAGGAGACATTTCTTAAGTGGAATTATTTCCCTTTCTTGCTTGATGTACAGCTTAAGTTGTTCAACAGTCCGGGGGTCTCCGTTGTGGTATTTTTGCCTTCATAATGCGCCACACATACAGGCCAGTCTAGTACCCGCACTCTTTTACTATGACGCCACGCTGTTGTAACACGTGGCTTGGCTTTGTCTTGCTGAAATAAGCAGGGGCGTCCATGATAACGTTGCTTGGATGGCAACATATGTTGCTCCAAAACCTGTATGTACACTACCGTTCAAAAGTTTGGGGTCGCCCAAAGAATTTTGTGGAATAGCCTTCATTTCTAAGAACAAGAATAGACTGTTGAGTTTCAGATGAAAGTTCTCTTTTTCTGGCCATTTTGAGCATTTAATTGACCCCACAAATGTGATGCTCCAGAAACTCAATCTGCTCAAAGGAAGGTCATTTTTGTATCTTCTGTAACAAGCTCAACTGTTTTCAGATGTGTGAACATGATTGCACAAGGGTTTTCTAATCATCAATTAGCCTTCTGAGCCAATGAGCAAACACATTGTACCATTAGAACACTGGAGTGATAGTTGCTGGAAATGGGCCTCTATACACCTATGTAGATATTGCACCAAAAAGCAGACATTTGCAGCTAGAATAGTCATTTACCACATTAGCAATGTATAGAGTGTATTTCTTTCAAGTTAAGACTAGTTTCAAGTTATCTTCATTGAAAAGTACAGTGCTTTTCCTTCAAAAATAAGGACATTTCAATGTGACCCCAAACTTTTGAACGGTAGTGTACCTTTCAGCATTAATGGTGCCTTCACAGATGTGTAAGTTACCCATGTCTTGGGCACTAATACACCCCCATACCATCACACATGCTGCCTTTTACACTTTGCGCTTATAACAATCTGGATGGTTCTTTTCCTCTTTGATCCGGAGGATACGACGTCCACAGTTTCCAAAAACAATTCGAAATGTGGACTCGTCAGACCGCAAAACACTTCGCCACTTTGCATCAGTCTATCTTAGATGCGTTCGGGCCCAGCAAAGCGTTTCTGGGTGTTGTTGATAAATGGCTTTCGCTTTGCATAGTAGAGTTTTAACTCCCACTTACAGATGTAGCGACCAACTGTAGTTACTGACAGTGGTTTTCTGAAGTGTTCCTGAGCCCATGTGGTGATATCCTTTACACACTGATGTCACTTTTTGATGCAGTAAGGCCTGAGGGATCCAAGGTCCATAGTATCATGGCTTACGTGCAGTGATTTCTGCAGATTCTCTTAACCTTTTGGTGATATTACGCAGCGTAGATGGTGAAATCCCTAAATTCCTTGCAATAGCTGGTTGAGAAATGTTGTTCTTAAACAATTTGCTCAGGCATTTGTTGACAAAGTGGTGACCCTCGCCCCCGTCCTTGTTAGTGAACGACTGAGCATTTCATGGAAGCTGCTTTTATACCCAATCATGGCGCCCACCTGTTCCCAATTAGCCTGTTCACCTGTGGGATGTTCCAAATAAGTGTCTGATGAGCATTCCTCAACTTTCTCAGTCTTTTTTGCCACTTGTGCCAGCTTTTTTGAAACCTGTTTCAGGCATCAAATTCCAAGTGAGCTAATATTTGCAAAAAATGACAAAGTTTCTCAGTGTGAACATGAAGTGTCTTGTCTTTGCAGTCTATTCCATTGAATATAAGTTGAAAAGGATTTGTTGTATTCTCTTTTTATTGACCATTTACACAACGTGACAACTTCACTGCTTTTTGGGGTTTGTATTACGTGCCCATCGTGATGTATATTGACATTGTTGTATCGTCCAGAATAGCGCTGATAGAAATAGAGTCCAACCTGGGATGGCGGGACAAAAGTAAAGATCAGAGACGTGTAACTAATAGCAACATCAGCGTTCTCCTTGCCAAGCACCTCGTCTTCACAGTCTTCAGCATAGTCCAAAAATAGACCCTCATTTATTTTAAGGCTCACTCTAGAAACGTAGCTGGATGTGATTGTCTGCATGTAAAATAGTTGCTGTCAAAGCCAGTCATGATCAAATAAATAAGAATTGTCTTCTACTTTTAGCCACCTTTCCTTCACTACTTCTCCTTCGGCGCCGAAAGGCCCTTTCGAGCGCCTCCGTCTTGCGTTTTCCACAGACTAAGCCAGCGATTATCAGCGGGGCAGAGGTAACGCGGCTCGGCTCGCATTAATTGGCTGATTAACACGAGGCCAGTTAAGCACTCCAACCGTGCCGGACTCTGACCATTCATCAAGGAGCGTGCCAGCTGAAGCGCCGCCAACATCTCCGGGCATAAAAGGGACGCCGTCCTCTCAGGGCCAATCGCAGTGTTGCCGAGAAGCTGCCCGGGTCCATCGCAACTGGATTCTAGCGGTCTTAATTCAGCGAGGACAAGGACGCCTTTGAGGGGTTTTATCGGTTTGATAGGACGGAGAATGCTGTACTCAAAACAAGCGCCTGCATCTGTGCTGAAGATAGGGACAAAACACAGGAGGCAATCATTTCTTCATGATCATAATTGCACAACCTTGAAGGCGGACAGTCTTATGCAAGTGTCAATTAAAGCACAGCACTATCAGTGATTGGCCAAATGATGGCACCTTTTTAATTACAGCATCCATTGTCAGCCTCCTGTTGTTCCGTCGTTACTCTCTTACGTATCTTTCTCTCATTTCCTGCCCTCGGTCTTCACTAAACCAGAAGAGCAATAGTCAGTCACTTCGGGATTTCGCTTTTTTTTGGTTATTGTCGCTGTCTAAATGGCCTGAATTTGCTGCAGCTTTATCCAAAAGTTGGGATGTTTTGAGGCTTATTTTCTGTCAGGAACATTGAATCAACTTGTGTTTTTTTTAAAATTTGCTGTCAATGGCTTAAAGGCCTACTGAAAGCCACTACTACCGACCACGCAGTCGGATAGTTTATACACCACCGTTCAAAAGTTTGGGGTCACATTGAAATGTCCTTATTTTTGAAGGAAAAGCACTGTACTTTTCAATGAAGATAACTTTAAACTAGTCTTAACTTTAAAGAAATACACTCTATACATTGCTAATGTGGTAAATGACTATTCTAGCTGCAAATGTCTGGTTTTTGGTGCAATATCTACATAGGTGTATAGAGGCCCATTTCCAGCAACTATCACTCCAGTGTTCTAATGGTACAATGTGTTTGCTCATTGGCTCAGAAGGCTAATTGATGATTAGAAAACCCTTGTGCAATCACGTTCACAAATCTGAAAACACTTTAGCTCGTTACAGAAGCTACAAAACTGACCTTCCTTTGAGCAGATTGAGTTTCTGGAGCATCACATTTGTGGGGTCAATTAAACGCTCCAAATGGCCAGAAAAAGACAACTTTCATCTGAAACTCGACAGTCTATTCTTGTTCTTAGAAATGAAGGCTATTCCACAAAATTGTTTGGGTGACCCCAAACTTTTGAACAGTAGTGTATATCAATGATGAAATCTTAACATTGCAACACATGCCAATACGGCCGGGTTAACTTATAAAGTGCAATTTTAAATTTCCGGCGAAACTTCCGGTTGAAAACGTCTACGTATGACGACGTATGCGCGTGACGTCAATGGTTAAAACGGAAGTATTCGGACACCATTGTATCCAATACAAAAAGCTCGGTTTTCATCGCAAAATTCCACAGTATTCTGGACATCTGTGTTGGTGAATCTTTTGCAAATTGTTTAATGAACAATGAAGACTGCAAAGAAGAAAGCTGTAGGTGGGATCGGTGTATTAGCGGCTGGCTGCAGCAACACAACCAGGAGGACTTTGACTTGGATAGCAGACGCGCTATCCGACGCTAGCCGCCGACCGCATCTATGATCGGGTGAAGTCCTTCGTCGCTCCGTCGATCGCTGGAACGCAGGTGAGCACGGGTGTTGATGAGCAGATGATGGCTGGCTGGCGTAGGTGGATAGTTCATGTTTTTAGCATAGCTCTGTGAGGTCCCGTTGCTAAGTTAGTTTCAATGGCGTCGTTAGCAACAGCATTGTTAAGCTTCGCCAGCCTGGAAAGCATTAACCGTGTGGTTACATGTCCACGGTTTAATAGTATTGTTGATCTTCTGTCTATCCTTCCAGTCAGGGGTTTATTTCTTTTATTCTATCTGCAGTTAAGCACGATGCTATCACGTTAGCTCCGTAGCTAAAGTGCTTTGCCGATGTATTGTCGTGGAGATAAAAGTCCATTTCGCGTTCTCGACTCTCATTTTCAAGAGGATATAGTATCCGAGGGGGTTTAAAATACAAATCCGTGATCCACAATAGAAAAAGGAGAGAGTGTGGAATCCAATGAGCCAGCTTGTACCTAAGTTACGGTCAGAGCGGAAAAAGATGCGTCCTACACTGCACTCTAGTCCTTCACTCTCACGTTCCTCATCCACGAATCTTTCATCCTAGCTCAAATTAACGGGGTAATCGTCGCTTTCTCGGTCCGAATCGCTCTCGCTGCTGGTGTAAACAATGAGGAAATGTGAGGAGCCTTTCAACCTGCGACGTCACGCTACTTCCGGTACAGGCAAGGCTTTTTTTTATCAGCGAGCAAAAGTTGCGGACTTTATCGTCGATGTTCTCTACTAAATCCTTTCAGCAAAAATATGGCAATATCGCGAAATGATCAAGTATGACACATAGAATGGATCTGCTATCCCCGTTTGAATAAAAAAAAATTCATTTCAGTAGGCCTTTAAGAGTTCTTTTGGAAAGATCTTGAAAAAACAACTGCTGTACTGATGTTTTACTCGTTTTATACTGCACACACTTTTTCCACCAAGGGCCGCACACTGAAAAGTCCAAATATGTGGGGGCCGTTTTGATATATATTTTTTAAATGTTATATATTTAAAGACAAAACAATGTGTCAGCCTAGTGTTGTAAGTGAGAAAGTATATTATACCGTATTTTCCGGACCATGTTGTGATTAGACAGTTGACCCGTGTGTTTGAGCGCCGCTCACAGGTGTGTAAGAAAGTTGCCGACATGGGAGAAAGTTGCAGGGATTGGCAACATGGCAAATTCCTGGAGGGGCCTTCAAACAGCCGGTTCAAATCCGCCTTGAAACAACTGTGCGTTGTGACGGGTGTGTGTTTAGTTTCTCCTGGGAACACACCGCCTTGGCCCGCCAGAACCGTCGAAGCGCCTTCTGACGGGAGCCTAATCGACGTAAATCTCTGGCTGCTTGTTTGTCAGGTGGCTGATCAGAGGAACTTGACAGTTGTGTTGCCTTGGAGAGGTGGAGAGGGTTTGGCCGGTGGTAGGTGTGCAAACAGGTGACGTCCTGACAAGTGGCGACACGGTCTCATTGTCCCGTTTAGACCCGAACACCTGGGCTGCCTTCAAACGAATGGAAAGAGATGTGTTGTTTGGACCAGCTGATTTTTTTGTTTGCTTAAGCCTTCCAGCTTCTAATGTACACACACACACACAAAAAAGTACACTAGAGATGGGCCGATACAGGTTTTTTTTAGGCCGAAACAGATTATTATCCAACCCAATCCACTTTATTTATATAGAATATTGGACAAAACAATAGAAGTGCTGCACAGAAGTTGAGACATACATACTAGGAAAGTCAGTAATATAAAACATTTAACTATAACAAAATAAATACATAAAATACATCAGAGAAAATAAAAGACTAAAATCACACAAACAAAGCCAACGAGTAAAAATATGTTTTAAGACATGATTTAAAAGTCATTAAAGGCCTACTGAAAGCCACTACTACCGATCATGCAGTCTGATAGTTTATACATCAATGATGAAATCTTAACATTGCAACACATGCCAATACGGCCGGGTTAACTTATAAAGTGACATTTTAAATGTCCCGGGGAACTTCCGGTTCAAAACGCCTCTGAGGATGACGTAGCCAGTAGAACACAGGTATGGCTTCCACATTGAAGCCAATACGAAATAGCTGTTTTCATCTCATTCTGGATGTATTCTGGACATCTGTGTTGGTGAATCTGTTGCAATTTGTTCATTGCGTTATGGAGAAAGAAGCTGAGCAAGCAAAGAAGAAAGTCAGTGCGAAGCGGACGTATTTTGCGAGGGAAGTCAGCAGCAACACAACACAGTCGGTGTTTCATTGTTTACATTCCCGAAAGATGCAGTCAAGATCGAAGAACTCGGACAACAGAGCCTCTAACCAGGAGGACTTTGACTTCGTTAACAGACGCAGACGCGATACCGTGAGTACGCTTCCAAACATTTGATCGCTAGCTATAACTAGCTCGAGCTCGTAGCTAGTAGCTAGCATAACAAACACCTAGGTGTTTGTTATGCGGGATTAATTTGTGGCATATTAAATATAAGCCTGGTTGTGTTGTGGCTAATAGAGTATATATATGTCTTGTGTTTATTTACTGTTGTAGTCATTCCCAGCTGAATATTAGGTCCCGCCCGCGCGCTTCCAAACATTTGATTGCTTGCCCGTACGTGCGTGTCATGTACGTAACTTTGGTTAAATATATAAGCTTTATGAACCTTGGGTTAGGTCAGGGGTCGGCAATCTTTACCACTCAAAGAGCCATTTTGGCAAGTTTCACAAATTAAAGAAAATAATGGGAGCCACAAAAAAAATTAAAATGAAAAACACCGCATACAAAGCTTAAACGCTTTGTGCTATGTTAACCAGGGGTCTCCGACACACGCACCGGCACGCACTTTAATGTGGAAATTTGATGTTAGTGCGGCCCGCGAGTTGTGAATAAATGGCGCTTGATAGCGTCATACTTGCCAACCCTCTCATTTTTCCCGGGAAACTCCCGAATATCAGGGTGTGATGACAGTGCTTTTGGCGCCCTCTACAGCCTGCCCAAACAGCGTACCTGCTCGACCACATGCATAATGCAGTTTCAGCTTGCTCACGTAAGTGACGGCAAGGCGTACTACCTCAGCAGCCACACATCTTACACTGACGGTACCAATACCCAGAATCCCATGCAGCCCTAACTCTTCCGCTCAACCAACGCACGGAGAGGGGTGGGGGAGTTGATGTGTGGGGGGATTTGGTGGTAGCGGCGGTGTATAATGTAGACCGGAAGAGTTAGGGCTGCATGGGATTCTGGGTATTGGTTGTGTTGTGTTTATGTTGTGTTACGGTGGGATGTTCTCCAGAAATGTGTTTTTCATTCTTTTTTGGTGTGGGTTCACAGTGTGGCGCATATTTGTAACGTAACAATGTTAAAGTTGTTTGATACGGCTACCGTCAGTGTAAGCTGTGTGGCTGATGACTAAGTATGCTTTGCTGTCTCCTATGTGTGCAAGAAAAAACAAAACATACAACATGTGGCCGGGATGGCACGCTGTTTGTAAACGCTATTGCATTTAGGGCACTCCCTTTATTTAGTAATTAGAGTGTAAATAGGATTATATTTTCCCTGGGAGTTATCTATGAGAGTCACTGAGATCCATAAGTCTCCTGGGAAAATCGGGGGGGTCGGCAAGTATGTAGCTGAGCCGCATCAGAGTGGTCAAAGAGCCGCATGCGGCTCCGGAGCCGCGGGTTGCCGACCCCTGGGTTAGGTGAACGGTTCTTTGGGCTGAGTGAGTGTGTGTGTTGTGCAGGTGTTTGAATTGTATTGGCTGGTTATATATACGGGATCCCGTCCATATTACCCGCTCGAGCTATAACTAGCTCGAGCTAGTAGCTAGGAGCTAGCATAACAAACACCTAGGTGTTTGTTATGCGGGATTAATTTATGGCATATTAAATACAAGCCTGGTTGTGTTGTGGCTAATAGAGTATATATATGTCTTGTGTTTATTTACTGTTTTAGTCATTTCCAGCTGAATATCACTGCTGCTGGAATTTAAATTTTCCTGAGGGAACTCTCTTGAAGGAATCAATAAAGTACTATCTATCTATCTATCTATCATATGTGTATCTGTTGATGTATTAGTTGCTAAAAAAAAAAAAAGACATACTGTACATCAAAATGGCAAATATCGGCGCGGTAATGGGTGGATCTTGAGTTAGAATAGTGTGTCTAAAGCGCAGTAAGGCAGCAATGGGAATATGTTGTGTTTTTTAGGAAGTTAAAAACCTACTCCTCGGTCTTTGCTGCTCTGTTCTGGCAACTTCAAGGGCAACAAAGTAAGTGTGTTTAACAGTTGAAGGTGGTCCAATTTTTTTTTAAATGAGATCATTTTTAAAAGCCACTGAAAGTAGGATTTGACCCCTTTCAGTTCCAGGATTATTGATTCCGACTTCCTGTCCTTATTGTCTTCAAAGCTGATGAGTGGCAGTAGGAAAAGTTGTGTCTTTAATAGACCAGAGGACGTGATGCCTCGTCTGCCACGTAATTGTTGTGTTGTACGTGTGTGTCTGTGTGTACGTTAACCGCAGACTCCTGATAAGCTGTTTGCTGAGCGTGCAGTCGTACCTGCATCATTATTGCTGTTATTTGTTTGCTCATTATTTGGATTGCTTGTTAGTATTTTTTCCCGGTACTTACAAAAAACCTTTGTGTGACACGTTCTTAACGTGGTGCTGAGTAGTAATGCACAATTACTTCTTTTAAGCCAATACCGATAACATCCCGCTTCTCAGTACTGCAGGCATGTGATTTTTCCGTCTAAAGTCAGAATTCCGTCTTTTTTAATCTCGGGGAAAAAAAAATAAATTATCTTCTGATTTTCCTTTTTTTTTGTCCGACCCTAAATCAAGATTCGAGACGTAGTTTATATTACGCCGTAGTTGATTGGTCGATATGTTCCTTGTGACCAATCAGGACATCTGTTATGAATGATGACGTTATTAACGTCATCATACCGCCATTTTCCATATGTAAACGATGTCGGTTCTCGAGAGAAAGGACGCTTTACGAGTAAAAGAAATTGATAAACATGTCAAAAATAAGTTTGGATGGGACTGGATGGAAAGGGAAATTACTGATACTGTTGGGAAGAAGGAAGTTACGACTTTGTTCGGTGATTTTATTCGGAAAATCGATCGTCCCGGAAAGGTTTTGTGCACGTGGTGTCATGATAATATTGACTATGGATCACGAGGTTTCAAGGCTTTGGAAGTACATGCGAAACTCCAAAAACATATGAAACAACTTGAAGCAAGGAAAACCAACTTTTCACTAGCTGGTACTTTTGGATGTCAACCGAAAGTGACATCGAGAGGAAAGATCCACCCACAACCCACTTCAGTTGCAGACAGGGTTGTTAATAATGAGGTAAGCTAAAAAATATTGCTTGCGAAATATGCATGTTTGTTTTAAATATTAACCAATTATTGCTTTGCGAAATATAAATGGGTTTTTCTAAAAATAAAAAGCCATGTGAAAATATATTATGAAATTACAGAAATTCAAAGAGTCGCATTATTGAATCCAGTTAACAATTTATTTGAAATAAATTTGCATATAATACTATTTTGTAATATTAAGTTCTTATGTAGTCTCTTGAAACTATTGTCAGTGGTGTAACAATCTTGAAGGTCAATATTTTCACACTTGTTTCATGCAATATGTCAGTGTCATCACATTATTATTATTTCCTATTTTCAAATATGAGTAAACAATACTAAACATGTTTAATTATTTTCATAAATTTATATCCTATTTTGGCGAAGAGAATGAAATGTTTACTTTTGGTATTTTGTTATATTTATCCAAAAATCCAAAAAAGAAGCTACAAAAGCAGAGACCAAAAGGAAAATGCAGGCTGCTCAGAAATGTGCAAGGAAGGCTCATGTTAGGGCTCTCTGAGAAAGCTAATGTGTGAAGTGAACTGAAGTAATGTGGTAATACTGTAAATAAACTGTAGATAATATCACTGATCAATGTGACACCTGTGGATGTGAAATGAACACAAGATGTAAATATTAGTGACTAAATACTTTTGGGACTGAACCATATACAGTGATTCATTATTATAATTGGGTTATGTATGTTCTATTAATGATGTTTTCATGTCTTTAAACACTAAAATATTTTCTTCAAATGGTGCTGTCTTTGTTAGTTTTAGCATGTTAAATTGGTGAAAAACCAGGAGCCCCCAGCCTGGACCTGGCTGGGGGCCTTCGTCCCCTAGACCCCCGGAAATTTTTTCAGTCTTTTTCATTGTGGTCAAATCACATGCCTGGTACTGATATTGATGTCTGCTAACGAGGGATGTGCCGATCGATCGCCCACGGATCGGTATCGAATGATTTTCATGAAAAAGGAAGTGATTGCCAGTGCTGATTATTGGCGATCACAAGCATCGATCCCGGCTGACAAGCCAGCAGCTAATTTATGGAGCAGGGATGTCAAACTAGTTTTCATTGAGGGCCACATAGCAGTTATGGACAGTGAATAACGTATGAATTTGATTTCATTATTAATTATATAAATTGTTTTAAGTAGACTGTGGATTTTGCAGTAAAAACTTTACATTTACAAAATGTTACTGTAAAATATAGTGTTTTTTGTTATTTTTTTACAACATTTTACAGTAAATGTGAAAACAGTACCACTGTTTTTTTTGTTTGTTTTTTTTAAAGAAAAATCTGGCAGCTTAGTTGCCAGAATTTTACTGTTAAATTGACATTGGTTTTTACAACATTATATTGTTCATGGAAAAACTGTATAAGACAGGGGTGGGCAATTAATTTTTACCGGGGGCCACATGAGCAACCCGAGCACTGCTGGAGGGCCACATGGACAATATTTAAATTAAATTTTGCTCAATATTATTTTTGATATACCGTAAGATAAACAATAATAATAATTAATAATAATAATTTCATTTAACCTAACTTAACTTTATACAAAAGCAAATTGCTTTTGATGGTTTTATTTTTAACACTGTCTTACACAACACTTCCTGATGTATAATACAATGCAAAAATGTCAATTTCTGTCACTTTATCCTGCATCCTCTTTAAAAGTCCAACATTTTTCACCGTCATCTGTTGTCACACCTGCCAGCTTGTCCCACGAATTTACCTATGTGAACAAGTCATTACCTGTGGTTGTCTCTTTAATTGACTGCATGGCTGCCAGCTCCTCCGTGATTTGAAAGTCTGCAGTTATCCCACGTAAGAAGATGAGCAGCTGGGCGGTGTCACGTACATCGCAGCTCTCATCCAAAGCCAGCGAAAAACAGTCGAAGTCGGCCGATCTGTTCTTCAGCTGAAGCTCCAAGTTTCTAGCGATGGTCTCAACCCGCCTCGTTACAGTGCGTCGGGAGAGTGACACGTTCTCAAATGCGCCCCTCTTCTCCGGGCATATCAGCGCAACGGAGTCCAATAAGCACTCCTTAATAAACTCTCCGTCAGAAAACGCCTTACTTTTTCTGGCGATTTTGTGAGGAATGACGAAACTTGTCCTGACGGCTGCATCTCTGGGGGTGTGACATTTGGCGAAAAGTCCTTGTTGGGTTTGCAGTTTTACCATCAACGCATCAGCCTCCCTTGCGTGCTCTTCATCAGACAGATTCCGGTATTTTTCCTCGTGCTTGGTCGTGTAACGGCGATTCAAATGATATTCTTTAAACACAGCAACCTGTGTACCACAAATTAAGCACACGGCTTTACCTTTCATTTCTGTAAAGAAATACTTTATTTTGTAATCTATGATTGGCCTCACGCGGGCCGGACAGGGATGCACAAAGGGCCGCAGAATGCCCAGGTCTGGTATAAGATATATTTTTATTCTGGCAATTTAGCTGCCAGTTTTTCTACCGTAAAAACAAATGTACCGTTTTTCCATTTACAGTAATACACCATTAAAAACAACAACCGCAGCTCAGTTAACAGAATTGTAACGCAAAAAACAGTAGTAGTTTTTTTTTTTCAATTTACAGTAATATGCTGTAAAAAATGTAAAATGTATTGTCATTTTTATTAATTTGATGGGTAGTTTAGGATAGGATAGGATAGGTCTTGTTATAGAACTAGTTTCAATATTGTGCTCACAAAGGGTGTACAAAAAATAGATATTTGAATGAATCACATTTTTATATCTTAATGATTCAAAAAAATAAAAAATAAAAATATATATATTAATCTGTCCTGTCCAGCCACTCAGACAAATCATATAGTAGATGTAGATGATCTATATCTGCTGTACACATTTACTTTAGAAAATAGAAGTGTTGGATACTTCTCTTGTTGTCTTATTTCTATTTGACTTTATTAAATATTTGGGTAGAATTGTATAAAACAAAACCAGTTTTAATTTGAATGATATACGCCTTATTTCTCTTTGTATTGTACCTAAACATGTGTCTGAGTAGAAGAAATTCAGACGAGTTGCAGGTATTTTTAAGGCACAAAAAAAAACAAGTGAAATTTTCAAACCAACAGGTTAAAAAAAAAAAATTGAGATTTTTTTTTAGCTGCATTTGTATTCAAGTAATTGATTAATTTATAAAAATGTTTGTAAAGTTTTACCTAAAACATGTCTTAATTGCTTCTATTCCGACACATCTAATTAATGAATTAACTTGTTTAGGAAGATTACATTGCACAATATAAATATCAATTTGGCAGAGCTTTTGATACCATCGTAATAATGCATGTATAATAATAATTATTATTATTATAATAATAGGTTGATTGCAGTGTTTCCCACACATTCATTTATTTGTGGTGGCCCGCCACGAAAGAATTAAGGCCGCCAACAAAAAAACAAAAAACAAAAACAAAACAAAAATTAAATTAAATTTTTGTTTTTTTTTGTTTGTCCTGTCAAGCTTCTCAGGCAAATCATATAGTTGATGTAGATGCCCATATCGGCTGTTCAGATTTACTTTACAAAAGAGAAGTGCAGGGTCAAGATTTTTGGAGGTCTTTGTTCAGTGGATCAGATGTTTGATGAAGCTTTGTGTCTATCTACCACCACTACGGTTTTCTGTTTATTTGTTACTGACTGTGGCAGGACAACTCTGCCTCTGTTTCACTTTATGTTGCTGGTAAATAATATGGTTGTAGTAGTAGGCTAAAGTTAAATTATTTAGTATGCACTAATTAAAGGGGCAGAGCTTTAAGAGACATTTTAGCTTTTATATTTTTATAATATATATTTTTTGTAAGAACCACAATTAATAAATATATTTCAGTGAATAACTTATTGTTCAAATCTGTATATAAATATGTACATCAAGTGTTGTAATTATACTGTAAAATGGATGGATGGATGGACGTTTAAAACAAAACTGTTATTATTAATTAGTAAGTATACATTTTTTGAGCCTTTTCAGAGAAAATCATATCATTGTAGTAAATTATGCAAATTACTCGATGATGTCATGGTGACTACGCCCATAGCCACGCCCCCACCGCCACAGGTATCTTGGCAGTTTATGGGAAACACTGGATTGGCAACACTAAATTGGCCCTAGTGTGTGAATATGAGTGTGAATGTTGTCTATCTGCGATGAGGTGGTGACTTGTCCAGGGTGTACCCCCACCTTCCGCCCTTGTGCAGCTGGGATAGGCTCCAGCATCCCCCGCCACCCCGAAAGGCAAACAAAGTGGTAGAAAATGGATAGATGGATGGATAGAAATTTATCAGAGCTGTTGATCTATTTTAAGGCGGAATGTAGTTCAACATAGAACTCACACCCAATGTTATCAAAAAGTATTGATTTTGAATCGAGAATCGCTCGCTACCCCCAATAATCGAATCGAATGTTGTGGTACCACAACTTTTGATGGAGTCCACCCAACTGAATTCACCACAGGTGGACTCCAATTTAGGAACATGATCAGTAGGGATGATACTCGAAACCGGTTTTCCCGGTTGTTTGATAAGAAAAGAACCGAGTCCTCGGACTCGAATTCCTTTTTGAGAACCGGTACCCGTTATCGAGACCACTATAGTAAAGGAAAAGAGTTGATTCTTTATTCGAATCCCGTCCCGACCAGAAATGCTCCGTGGGACATCACAAGAAATGATGTCACGTAGCTCAGTCATTAGGCGCAGATAGCGAAAGCAGGAAAACAATGGACCGGAAAAAGCGCTCCAAGGTGTAATAAAGTTCAAAACAAAAGCTATAATCCATCGAATAACTTTACTGAGAGATTTTAGCAGGGTAAAACACATGACGAACACTTTTACGACCAACCGGAAACATAGCAACCAGGCTAGCAACGCACCTCCTTTACGGCAGCTGTCGCAACGTTCTTCAAACAACCGCAGCACATACATATATATACAACATATCTCCCTTTTTTAACTCTTGTTTTTCTTTCCTTGTAAACAAAACAAAATCACACTGTAGATGTGTTGTCTGTCTAATTATAAATAATGCAGACGAGGCGTGTTGGCTGAGTTCTTGACGTTTACTTTCACAGCGTGGCAACATGCAACACTTTTCGGGGCTACCGCGCATGCTCGTCCCTCCCGTTGCATGCTGGGTAGTGTAGTTGTTATATTCTCTAGCTAATAACAGTTTCCCCCCTATAAAGAAATAATGTTAACTCAATAAAGTGTATTACTTTTTTTAGCTTTAACTTTTCATTTTTTAGCATTGTAACCACATTTGCAAACAACTTTTCTCTTCATAGAATTTTCTTTCAATAAAGAAATAAAGTGCAAAAATGGCAAAGCATCATAACAAACAGTTATGTTCCAATAGCAGCAGAAGTGCACTTTTTGGAGAGCTGTATTATTTTCAGTTTTGTGCCCAAGGGACTGATTTTATTTAACACTATATTATTATTTATACACCTATAGTGATCACAGAGACAGCTTGTTTTTGTGTTACTGTATATATTTGTTTCTCTGAAAAACCCCACTTAATATACTTTGGGTAACAACAGTCAATATTTATTTATTTTATTGTATTTTTTTAGGTGGGTAACAGTCAATATTTATTTATTTATTAGATTTTATTTTTTTATTATATAATAAAAGTGAGTTTTTGTTAAACCAAATATTGTGTGTTTTTTTCCATATTTAACAACCTATCTGGACTCGATAAGAGAATCGATAAGGAATCGGTTCGATAAGAGGATTCGATAATAGGCTCGAACTCGATAATTCCTTATCAAACATCATCCCTAATGATCAGTGTATGTATTTACATGTTCTTAGTTGTTGTACGTCTGAAAATAATTCTAAAAAACATATACACATTGTCATTATGGGTTACTGTGTGTATAATTTTGAGGGCAAAAATGAATGTATTATTTGGAGTAAGGCTGTAACACACCAAAATGTGGACAGAGTGAATACTTTCCAGTTGCACTGTAGGCGGTAAGTAGGTGCTGAGTGTTATTTTGGTGGTAATTAAAAGTACCAGCAGCCTGCGTGCACCTGAAATGCAAAATGTAGCAAATAGTGTTTAACATTGTCACCGGAACACACACATGGCGGTGTTGGGCGGAAACAATGAAAAAGGGCTGGGCTGATGCAAACCAGATGAGCTCCACTGAGTCTGAAGGCAAAACAGGACAAAGATGGAGAAATAGCTGAGAGCACTTTGGCATTGTGGGAATGTTCCAAACATGCTTTTTTACACCACAATTCATCTATTTATTATTATTTGTCTTCTCCAGATTTTGGCACCTTCCACATTTGTCATCCTATTCAAAGCGTTCCAACTTCAAACTGTTCAGCCTATTGACAAATTTAAAAAATTCCCAGAATTCCAGATTTTCCGGGACAGTTTTCCCATTCAAAATTAATTGGCCATTTTTCAATTAAAAAACTGTCAGTATTTCAACATTTATTGACCAATTCAAGCAATTCCAACACCAACCAATTCAGCTCATTCAGGACATTCACGCTCCTAATCGTCTCCAAAAAAAAAAAAATCCCGCTTTTACCAAAATTCCAGGATGTTCCCATTGAAAAGAACGGGACATTTTTCAAAGTTCCACAACTCCCACATTTTTTATCCGATTCAAACCGTTCCAACTTCAAAATATTCAGCCTGTTCAGGAATTGTGTGCTCCCTTTCAACAATTCTAAAAAAAAATCCCAGATTTTCTAGAATTCCCAGTTTTTAGAGACATTTTCCCCATTCAAAATTAATGATCCATTTTTCAAACTTCCACAATTCCCACATTTTCCAACCGATTCAAACCATTCCACCTTCAACACATTCAATTCATTCTGGAAATTCAAACTATATTTTTTTTACAATCCAAAAATTTCTAAGAATTAATGTTTTTTTCTAACCTTATTTCCAACCTTTTTTAGTGCGATGACTCATTTTTCAACCATTACACTCTCAAAATATTCTTTTTCGTCAGGACAAAAAAACTAGTTGGTTTAGGAACTTGAAAAATTCCCGGTTTTCCCGAAATTCCGTTATACCATTTTTCAATTAAAAAAACTGTTACTATTTCAACATTTATTGACCAATTCAAACACCAACCAATTCAGCTCATTCAGGACATTCACGCTCCTAATTGTCTCCAAAAAAAAAAAAATCCCGCTTTTACCAAAATTCCAGGAAGCTCCCATTGAAAAGAATGGGACATTTTTCAAAGTTCCACAACTCCCACATTGTTTATCCGATTCAAACCGTTCCAACTTCAAAATATTCAGCCTGTTCAGGAATTGTGTGGTCCCTTTCAACAATTCTAAAAAAAAATTCCCAGATTTTCTAGAATTCCCAGTTTTTAGGGACTTTTCCCCCATTCAAAATGAATGATCCATTTTTCAAACTTCCACAATTCTTTTGCTTTTTATTATTACTATTATTATTATTATTGTTTTTGTTATTCATTCTTGAATGGCTTTTTTGTTGGTTTTTTTCAAAATTTGTTGTTTTTGTTTTGTCTACATATTCGAAATAAACATGAAAATGAAATGAAATTAAATGAAAAATTCCCGGTTTTCCTGAAATTCCGTAATACCATTTTTCAATTAAAACAATTTTATTACTTCAATATTTCTTGACCAATTCAAACAATTCCAACACCAACCAATTCAGCTGCTAATCATTAAAAAAAAAATCCCACTTTTCCCAAAATTTCCAGGATGTTCCCACTGAAAAGAATGGGACATTTTTCCAAGTTCCACAACTCCCACATTGTTTATCCGATTCAAACCGTTCCAACTTCAAAAAATTCAGCCTGTTCAGGAATTGTGTGCTCCCTTTCAACAATTCTAAAAAAAATTCCCAGATTTTCTAGAATTCCCAGTTTTTAGGGACATTTTCCCCATTCAAAATGAATGATCCATTTTTCAAACTTCCACAATTCTTTTGCTTTTTATTATTACTATTATTATTATTATTATTATTATTATTATTATTATTATTGTTTTTGTTATTCATTCTTGAATGGCTTTTTTGTTGTTGTTTTTTCAAAATTTGTTGTTTTTGTTTTGTCTACATATTCGAAATAAACATGAAAATGAAATGAAAAATTCCCGGTTTTCCCGAAATTCCGTAATACCATTTTTCAATTAAAACAATTTTATTACTTCAATATTTCTTGACCGATTCAAACAATTCCAAAACCAACCAATTCAGCTGCTAATCATTAAAAAAAAATCCCACTTTTCCCAAAATTTCCAGGATGTTCCCATTGAAAAGAATGGGGCATTTTTCAAAGTTCCACAACTCCCACATTGTTCATCCGATTCAAACTGTTCCAACTTCAAAATATTCAGCCTGTTCAGGAATTGTGTGCTCCCTTTCAACAATTCTAAAAAAAAATCCCAGATTTTCTAGAATTCCCAGTTTTTAGAGACATTTTCCCCATTCAAAATGAATGATCCATTTTTCAAACTTCCACAATTCCCACATTTTCCAACCGATTCAAACCATTCCACCTTCAACACATTCAATTCATCCTGTAAATTCAAACCATAATTTTTCCACGTTCCAAAAATTTCCAGGAATTCCTGTTTTTTTCTAACCTTATTTCCAACCTTTTTTAGTGCGATGACTCCTTTCACATTTTTCAACCCATTGCACTGTCAAAATATTCTTCTTGGTCAGGACAAAAAAACAAGTTGGTTTAGGAACTTTAAAGATTCCTGGTTTTCCCGAAATTCCGTAATACCATTTTTCAATTAAAAAACTGTCACTACTTCAACATTTCTTGACCGATTCAAACAATTCCAACACCAACCAATTCAGCTCACTCAGGACATTCACGCTCCTAATCCTTTCCCCCCCCAAAATCCCGCTTTTACCAAAATTCCAGGAAGTTCCCAATGATATGAATGGGACGTTTTTCAAAGTCGCACAATTCGCACATTTTTCAACCTATTCAAACCATTCCAACATCAACACCTTCCACTCATCAAACCTAACACGTTCCCAAGTTCCAAACCAAATTCCGGTTTTCCTGGAAATTCAAACTCAACATTCAAACTATTCTTCCATTCATACTACATTCTGTCAGCATTTCACTTCAACTTCAGTATTGGAACATTCACACACAATTCCTACAGAAATTGCCTCATCTAGTTGTTATTATTAGGGATGTCCGATAACGGCTTTTTGCCGATATGCCGATATTGTCCAACTCTTTAATTACCGATACCGATATCAGCCGATACCGATATCAGCCGATATATACAGTCGTGGAATTAACACATTATTATGCCTAATTTGGACAACCAGGTATGGTGAAGATAAGGTACTTTTTAAAAAAATGAATCAAATAAAATAAGATAAATAAATTAAAAACATTTTCTTGAATAAAAAAGAAAGTAAAACAATATAAAAACAGTTACATAGAAACTAGTAATTAATGAAAATTTGTAAAATTAACTGTTAAAGGTTAGTACTATTAGTGGAGCAGCAGCATGCACAATCATGTGTGCTTACGGACTGTATCCCTTGCAGACTGTATTGATATATATTGATATATAATGCTTACGGACTGTATCCCTTGCAGACTGTATTGATATATATTGATATATAATGTAGGAAGCAGAATATTAATAACAGAAAGAAACAACCCTTTTGTGTGAATGAGTGTAAATGGGGTGGGTTGGTGCACTAATTGTAAGTGTATCTTGTGTTTTTTATGTGGATTTAATAAAAAATAAAAATAAAAAAAAAAATAAAAACGATACTGATAATAAAAAAAACGATACCGATAATTTCCGATATTACATTTTAACGCATTTATCGGCCGATAATATCGGCAGACCGATATTATCGGACATCTGTAGTTATTATTGATCATTTGAATGCAACTTCTGCTTTCACATTTGTCATGCTATTTGCAACACTGATGATTCTCCTTCACACAGGAGTGTTGCACACATCAATGCACACACTGCGCCTTTTTGCCATCATTTTACCATTCGGTGCTTTTTATGCGAGCGCTGCTTTTTGTCAAGTTGGCCTGAGCAGCGCTCTGGTCCACAAAGTGCACACTTGTCTCCACGCAGACCCATTTCCTGACCCAGGAAATAGAATTAACACCTCGCCCGGACCTTGGGGTCCAACAGCCGCGCAACGCAGCTGTGCGATAGTCCTAGCCCCAGAAAAATGGAACGCGGAAACAAGTTTTTTGTTGTTTTTTAAAAAAAAATAAAAACAACATTAAAAGAAAGCGTATGGCAGCGTTGTGGGTGTGAGATGTATTTCGGTGCCCCCGCTATTTCCGCAGGAACTTTAGTGGTTCTCCATCCAAATTCAAGCGTCTTCAAATAGTTCCTGACTCCCTGCCGTGTTAGAAATGTCTTTTGTTTATTGGCTTTTTTACATCACGGTTTTCACACTTGCTTGATCTGTTTTCTTAATTAGTTCAATGCCGTTATGGAGCACACACACACACACACACACACACACACACACACACACACACACACACACACACACACACACACACACACACACACACACACACACACACACACACACACACACACACACACACACACACACACACACACACACACACACACACACACACACACACACACACACACACACACACACACACACACACACACACACACACACACACCAGTTCCTGTATTTAAGCACCCCATGTGTTTACATTTTAGTCACACATTGCCAACCTCGTGGGAGCACTTTCAAGCATTTTCCTCCGGAGCGAACCATAAAACAGGAGTACCAGTACTTTTTTTTTATAGTGGTGTCCCACAACACACCTCCCACCTACCACCTTGACCCACCTGAGTGCACAATCCAGTGTTTCCCACAGGACTGCAATCCATGTGTGGTCATTAAAGGCCTACTGAAATTATTTTTTTAAATTCAAACGGGAATAGCAGATCCATTCTATGTGTCATACTTGATCATTTCGCGATATTGCCATATTTTTGCTGAAAGGATTTAGTAGAGAACAGCGACCATAAAGTTCGCAACTTTTGCTCGCTGATAAAAAAAAGCCTTGCCTGTACCGGTGATGTCACAGGAGCTAGTATTCCTCACAATTCCCCATTGTTTACAATGGAGCAAGAGAGATTCGGACCGAGAAAGCGATGATTACACCATTAATTTGAGCGAGGATGAAAGATTTGTGGATGAGGAACGTTACAGTGACGGACTAGAATGCAGTGAAATACATATTTTTTTTCGCTCTGACCGTAACTTAGGTACAAGCTGGCTCATTGGATTCCACACTCTCTCCTTTTTCTATTGTGGATCACGGATTTGTGTTTTAAACCACCTCGGATACTATATCCTCTTGAAAATGAACATGTAAATACACGGTTAATAACTCTCAGCTTGGCGAAGCTAAAAAAATAGAAGCTATGTTAGCTACAGAGCTAACGTGATAGCAGGCTCAAAATGCAGATAGCATGAACATGTAAATACACGGTTATTCATTTTCAGCTTGGCGAAGCTAAAAAAATAGAAGCTAAGTTAGCTACGGAGCTAACGTGATAGCATCAGTCTCAAATGCAGATAGAAACAAAATAAAAAAAACCCTGACTGGAAGGCTAGACAGAAGATCAACAATACTATTAAACCATGAACATGTAAATACACGGTTATTAATTTTCAGCTTGGCGAAGCTAAAAAAATAGAAGCTAAGTTAGCTACGGGGCGGCGGCGGGCGTTGTAGCTTTCGACGACACCCCAGCAAGAAACAGATATTTCCCCAAAGTTACGTGCGTGACATGCACATATCGACACGCACGTACGGGCAAGCGATCAAATGTTTGGAAGCCAAAGCTGTACTCACCGTAGTGCGTCTGCTCTCCAGCTCAAAACACAACACAACCTCCTGGTGTTGGTGTTGCTGCAGCCAGCCGCTAATACACCGATCGCACCTACAACTTTCTTATTTGCAGTCTCCATTGTCCATTAAACAAATTACAAAATATTCACCAACACAGATGTCCAGAATACTGTGGAATTTTGTCGAAGAAAACAGCTATTTGCATAGGGTCCAAACACTACCCTTGACCTCGTGACGTCACGCGCATACGTCATCATACCGCGACGTTTTGAACCGGAAGTTTCCCGGGAATTTTAAAATTGCACTTTATAAGTTAACCCGGCCGTATTGGCATGTGTTGCAATGTTAAGATTTTATCATTGATATATAAACTATCAGACTGCGTGGTCGCTAGTAGTGGCTTTCAGTAGGCCTTTAAGGTATCGATCCGATACCAAGTAGTTACAGGATCTTACATTGGTCATATTCAAAGTCCTCATGTGTCCAGGGACGTATTTACTGACTTTATAAACATAAGATAATTTTTTTGTTTTAAAGTAAAAAGATTTTGTGGCGATAAAAAATATTGATGTAATCATAGTAGTATCGACTAGATACGCTCTTGTACTTGGTATCATTACAGTGGATGTCAGGTGTAGATCCACCCATGGCGTTTGTTGACATTGTGACGCCGGTGAGCTATTGTGTCCTCCTACGGTGTGTAGTGAAGCATGTTTAGCTATTCCTCGTCCTCCAGTGATAATGATACGTGTAAGAAACTTACTTTATTTGCCGCCATACAAGCGAGGATTAGTGATTTAGAAGTAGCTAAAACACTGCGGATGGATGTTAGCAGCTAGCCAGCTAGCCATGTCTCAAAGCACCTCTTCCTGAGTGTTAGAACTTCACCTTTATCTTGACTTTTTACACCAAATTGCGTCCATTCTCCCTTTTCTGTCTACACACTGTGTCTGCTTGTAAGTACTCCATGTGTGTGCGCTGCCCAACATGCTCCTCTGCTTGTAAAACCAGCAATGTCACTATGTGCCGTCATGCATGTAAAAAAAATTTTTCTAAATATGGGGAATTGGTACTTTTCAAACAGAGTATAGTACTGGTTTTGATTCATTAGTACCGCGATACTATACTAGTACTGGTATACCGTACAACCCTACTCCCAGTGTTTCCCATAAACTGCCACTTGTGGCGGTGGGGGCGTGGCTATGGGAGTGGTCAACATGACATCATCAAGTAATTTGCATTAATTTACTACAATGATATGATTTTCTCTAAAAAGGCTCAAAAAATGTATACTTACTAATTAATAATAACAGTTTTGTTTTAAACGTCCATCCATTTTACAGTATAATTACAACACTTTATGTACATATTTATATACAGATTTGAACAATAAGTTATTCACTGATATATATATTGATTAATTGTGGTTCTTACAAAAAATATATCTTATAAAATATAAAAGCTAAAATGTCTCTTAAAGCTCTGCCCCTTCAATTAGTGCATACTAAATAATTTCACTTTAGCCTACTACTACAACCATATTATTTACCAGCAACATAAAGTGAAACAGAGGCAGAGGTGTCCTGCCACAGTCAGTAACAAATAAACAGAAAACAGTAGTGGTCAAATACAAATAAGGCAACAAGAGAAGTATCCTACACCAGTGGTCCCCAACCTTTTTGGAGCTGGGGACCGGTCAACGCTTGAAAATTCGTCCCACGGACCGGGGGGGTTGAATAAAGAAATACAATCATGTGTGCTTACGGACTGATTTTGATTGATTGATTGATTGAGACTTTTATTAGTAGGTTGCACAGTGAAGTACATATTCCGTACAATTGACCACTAAATGGTAACACCCGAATAAGTTTTTCAACTTGTTTAAGTCGGGGTCCACTTAAATTGATTCATGATACAGATATATACTATCATATATACTATCATCAAAATACAGTCATCACACAAGATAATCACATTGAATTATTTACATTATTTACAATCAGGAGTGTGGAGGGGGGGGGGGGTTGGGGGGGGGGGGGTAGTGGACATAGAGAGAGAGAGAGAGAGAGAGAGAGAGAGAGAGATCAGAGAGAGAGAGAGAGAGAGATCAGAAGGCATAAGAAAAAGAATCTGCATTTGATTGTTTACATTTGATTATTAGCAATCCGGGGAGGGTGTTAGTTTAGGGTTGTAGCTGCCTGGAGGTGAACTTTTATAGCGGTTTTGAAGGAGGATAGAGATGCCCTTTCTTTTATACCTGTTGGGAGCGCATTCCACATTGATGTGGCATAGAAAGAGAATGAGTTAAGACCTTTGTTAGTTCGGAATCTGGGTTTAACGTGGTTAGTGGAGCACCCCCTGGTGTTGTGGTTATGGCGGTCATTTACGTTAAGGAAGTAGTTTGACATGTACTTCGGTATCAGGGAGGTGTAGCGGATTTTATAGACTAGGCTCAGTGCAAGTTGTTTAACTCTGTCCTCCATTGATTGATTGATTGATATCCCTGCAGACTGTATTGATCTATATTGACATACACATACACAATATGTATATATTGTGTTTTTTATGTTTATTTAACTAATTAAAAAAAAAAAAAAATTTTTTTTTTTTTTTTTTTAATTTCTTGCGCGGCCCGGTACTTGGGGACCACTGTCCTACACGTCTCTTTTGTAAAGTAAATCTGAACAGCCTATATGGGCATCTACATCCACTATATGATTTGCCTGAGGAGCTGGACAGGACAAAAAAAAAAAAAAAAAAAATTTTTAAATAAATAAATAAATAAAAAATTTTAATTTGTGGCGGAC